>NW_015546059.1:286634-287185 GCF_001515605.1 Sinocyclocheilus anshuiensis | reverse complement strand
TGAGTTTGATCAGGGTTGGAGCTAAACTCTGCAGCGCATTGGCCCTCCAGGGCAAGATTTGAGGAACCCTGTACTATAGGCTTGTTCGAGATGAACTACACTAGCCTGCCACCGGCTGGAGAGAGCAGCCGCTTGCAGTCAGGGCAGAATTAAAAGCGGAGACGTCAAGTCAGACACTTTCTGCTCCTGGTAATGACGCTCTCGCAGTGTTTGCATACATTCACAGATGAAGCGAATTAAATACAACATTTGTCAAATACACAGATGTTTCATGATGTTTTCATAAAGCAATTAAACTTTTTATACTGCTTAATACAGCGCTATCTGTTCATGAATAAGTTAAACATTAGCATATGCTATTTAAATACCAATTAAGTGGGGGCGTATATGCTTTCATCAGTGTTTTTTGAACGTGACTCAATATAACAGTGCGACTACCTAAAAATGCTTTTACTGTTATAAAAACACAGATTTGTGAGCATCATTGGAATAGAATTGTTATAATAAGCACACAACACACGTCGTGCTTGTCATCACAGAATCTAACCAAC
>NW_015546059.1:284742-286433 GCF_001515605.1 Sinocyclocheilus anshuiensis | reverse complement strand
GCGCCGCATGAAGTCAAACAAGCCTAATATCTCTAAAGAGTGTGTTTTGGATGTGAGGAAAAGATAACCTTATTCAATGTTATGTGAACAGTGGATGCAATTTGTTTTTCCAAGGCAGCAACGGAGTTTCTCAAGCATGTTTATTTGTTCCGGTCATTTTGGTGACAAATGTTTATAACAAGGTATATTCTGACACTGATCATTTGCACAGCGTCTGGAAGATGGAGAAGCCCCAGCGATCAAAGATCCCGGTTGGTTCTGTTCTGTTTACCCTAGGGGGGTTATCGCTGCTCTCCCTGCTCTCATCCATGCTAGGCTGCATGGATGCGCAGGGAGTTCTTGCCCAGAACGGAACCATACCGCCAATCCAAACTGTATGCTAATTGTCAATCATCTTTGACGATAGTGGTCCTGACAGAAGTAGCATTTTGTCACAGTGAAATCAGTCTTTAAAGTGGAAAATGAGACCAGCAGTCCTTAAATGAAGCAAGGAAGAATCTGAACCAGCAAACAATTCATCCGTTTGTTAATCATCAAATAAGATGAGTAGATGGTTGGAAGAAGACAATTAGCCCCTTTTTGTCTAGGTCCTGTTTATATCTGTGCTGTTTCCTCTCTCATACAAGAACCCTCTGCATTTAAACAAACATACATTCAACACGTGTTTAGTATTAACGCCTAACAGAAAGCATATATACAAACTCTACACACATACAAAACAATGCCTTACTTACATTTGAGAGCAACAACAAATTGTTCCTCAAATCAGGGCAGCAACAAAGGACAGCAAAGGTGAAGACATTCCATGTGCTTAGCACACTACTTCCTGCCTAATGCTACTTCTTTACCCCCTTTTAGGCAAATGAGCAACTCAGAATACAGAGCGCCCCCTAATGATTGGTATAGCTATAACATGCAAAAAGAACTACTTGGAACAAATGTGACAGTAAAACTGTTACAACCTGACCTGTTGAAAAGCGATGGTCTTCATCCCTCCAGGGGTGGTGCTGCTCTTCTGTCTAGAAATATGGCACTTATGGACTCTATTTTCTAGCACTTTAGACACAGTTGCTTTACGCTTAAAGAAAATTAAGGAAAACAGTCCGACACCATGGTATAACGAGCACACTCACGCCCTAAAGAGAGCAGCCTGGGAAATGAAGCGCAGCTGGAAGAAAACAAAACTAGAGGTATTTCGTATTGCATGGAGGGAAAGGATTTCCTCCTACAGAAAAGCAATATAAACTGCTAGATCTGCTTACTTTTTGTCTCTTTTAGAAGAAAACAAGCACAACCTCAGGTATTTATTCAATATTGTGGCTAAATTAACAAAAATATAAAGCATCATCAGGTGCAGACATTTCCCAATAGCACAGCAGTAATAACTTTATGTACTTCTTTACTTGCAAGATTGAAACCATTATAGATAAAATTATAAGCCGTCAGCTACAGTATCACATCAGAGCCACTGAGGGACAATTCCACTCATTCTTTACTATAGGAGAGGAAGAATTGTATAAGTCTTCATCCCTCCAGGGGTGGTGCTGCTCTTCTGTCTAGAAATATGGCACATAGTCTTAGAGTTTGTACTTGACTAACTCAGCACATAGAAGGTAAAGGAGGAGGTGCTGCTACAATTTATAGCAACATTTTCAGTATTTCTCAGAGATCTGGTTTCAAGTATATATATA
>NW_015546059.1:282854-284732 GCF_001515605.1 Sinocyclocheilus anshuiensis | reverse complement strand
TGGTGCTCTATATAATATTATGTAGTGTAATAAGTGTTAATGATAATTTTTTTGTGACGTTTGTACTGGCTACTGTATACAGGACACCAATGCACCATACAGACTTTCTCAAATAATTTGATGATTTTCTATCTGAGTTAGTGCTGGCTGCAGAAAAAGTCTTAATTATTGGAGATTGTAATATCCATGTAGATAATGAAAAAGATGCATTGGTATCAGCATTTATAGACATTCTAAATTCTATTGGGTACAGACAACATGTGCCAGGACTCAGGACCTACTCATTGTCATAATCATCCTTTGATGTAATACTATCACATGAAATTGATGTTAATGGCATTGGAATTCTGCAGCAGAGCGATCATATCTCAGGTCATTATCTAGTCTTGTGTATACAGGTACTCCATATAGCTACAGCTGCAAACTCAACTCCTTGTTACAAATATGGTGCAACCATCACTTCTACAACAAAAGACTGCTTTGAAAATAATCTTCCTGATTTTTCTCAATTACTCAGCAAATCCAATAGCTCAGAAAAACTTGATGTTGTAACAGAAATTATGGACTCTATTTTCTAGCACTTTAGACACAGTTGCTTTACGCTTAAAGAAAATTAAGGAAAACAGTCCGACACCATGGTATAACGAGCACACTCACGCCCTAAAGAGAGCAGCCTGGGAAATGAAGCGCAGCTGGAAGAAAACAAAACTAGAGGTATTTCGTATTGCATGGAGGGAAAGGATTTCCTCCTACAGAAAAGCAATATAAACTGCTAGATCTGCTTACTTTTTGTCTCTTTTAGAAGAAAACAAGCACAACCTCAGGTATTTATTCAATATTGTGGCTAAATTAACAAAAATATAAAGCATCATCAGGTGCAGACATTTCCCAATAGCACAGCAGTAATAACTTTATGTACTTCTTTACTTGCAAGATTGAAACCATTATAGATAAAATTATAAGCCGTCAGCTACAGTATCACATCAGAGCCACTGAGGGACAATTCCACTCATTCTTTACTATAGGAGAGGAAGAATTGTATAAACTTATATCATTTAAACCAACATGTATGTTAGACCCTATACCATTTAAGCTACTAAAAGAGGTGCTTCCAGATGTCATAGATCCTCTTTTGAATAAATGTAGTTCAAATCATACTTAGCTGACCGTCATCAATTCGTAGCAGTGAATGAAGAGGTATAATAATCAATCACAAGTGCAATATGGAGTACCACAAGGCTCCGTACTAGGACCGTTGCTTTTCATGCTTTGCATGTTAGCATTTGGAGATATCATCAAGAAACATGGTGTTAGCTTTCAATGTTATGCTAATGATACTCAGTTCTATATTTCATTGCAGCCCGACAAAACATACCAATTCACAAAACTAACAGAATGCATAGTCAAGTCAAGTCAAGTCACCTTTATTTATATAGCGCTTTTAACAATACAGATTGTGTCAAAGCAACTGAACAGCATTAATTAGGAAAATAGTGTGTCAATAATGCAAAATGACAATAGTAAACACAAATTTTTCAGTTAAAGACAGTTCATCATTGAATTCAGTGATGTCAACATCCAGCTCAGTTTAAATAGTATCTTTGCAATCAAGTCAACGGTATCGCTGGAAATGAAGTGTCCATAACTAAGCAAGCCAGAGGCGACAGCGGCAAGGAACCAAAACTCCATCGGTGACAGAATGGAGAAAAAACCTTGGGAGAAACCAGGCTCAGTCGGGGGGCCAGTTCTCCTCTGACCAGACGAACCAGCAGTACGGAAAAATCAATTTAAGACGTAATAAAACAGACGATGAACACTATTAACAGCAATTATTATATGATGCAATCAAACTTATAGCAAAATGTGGTAGTTCTGTAT
>NW_015546059.1:266438-280333 GCF_001515605.1 Sinocyclocheilus anshuiensis | reverse complement strand
GTGATGGTGCTCTATATAATATTATGTAGTGTAATAAGTGTTAATGATAATTTTTTTGTGACGTTTGTACTGGCTACTGTATACAGGACACCAATGCACCATACAGACTTTCTCAAATAATTTGATGATTTTCTATCTGAGTTAGTGCTGGCTGCAGAAAAAGTCTTAATTATTGGAGATTGTAATATCCATGTAGATAATGAAAAAGATGCATTGGTATCAGCATTTATAGACATTCTAAATTCTATTGGGTACAGACAACATGTGCCAGGACTCAGGACCTACTCATTGTCATAATCATCCTTTGATGTAATACTATCACATGAAATTGATGTTAATGGCATTGGAATTCTGCAGCAGAGCGATCATATCTCAGGTCATTATCTAGTCTTGTGTATACAGGTACTCCATATAGCTACAGCTGCAAACTCAACTCCTTGTTACAAATATGGTGCAACCATCACTTCTACAACAAAAGACTGCTTTGAAAATAATCTTCCTGATTTTTCTCAATTACTCAGCAAATCCAATAGCTCAGAAAAACTTGATGTTGTAACAGAAATTATGGACTCTATTTTCTAGCACTTTAGACACAGTTGCTTTACGCTTAAAGAAAATTAAGGAAAACAGTCCGACACCATGGTATAACGAGCACACTCACGCCCTAAAGAGAGCAGCCTGGGAAATGAAGCGCAGCTGGAAGAAAACAAAACTAGAGGTATTTCGTATTGCATGGAGGGAAAGGATTTCCTCCTACAGAAAAGCAATATAAACTGCTAGATCTGCTTACTTTTTGTCTCTTTTAGAAGAAAACAAGCACAACCTCAGGTATTTATTCAATATTGTGGCTAAATTAACAAAAATATAAAGCATCATCAGGTGCAGACATTTCCCAATAGCACAGCAGTAATAACTTTATGTACTTCTTTACTTGCAAGATTGAAACCATTATAGATAAAATTATAAGCCGTCAGCTACAGTATCACATCAGAGCCACTGAGGGACAATTCCACTCATTCTTTACTATAGGAGAGGAAGAATTGTATAAACTTATATCATTTAAACCAACATGTATGTTAGACCCTATACCATTTAAGCTACTAAAAGAGGTGCTTCCAGATGTCATAGATCCTCTTTTGAATAAATGTAGTTCAAATCATACTTAGCTGACCGTCATCAATTCGTAGCAGTGAATGAAGAGGTATAATAATCAATCACAAGTGCAATATGGAGTACCACAAGGCTCCGTACTAGGACCGTTGCTTTTCATGCTTTGCATGTTAGCATTTGGAGATATCATCAAGAAACATGGTGTTAGCTTTCAATGTTATGCTAATGATACTCAGTTCTATATTTCATTGCAGCCCGACAAAACATACCAATTCACAAAACTAACAGAATGCATAGTCAAGTCAAGTCAAGTCACCTTTATTTATATAGCGCTAATTTTGCTGTCTCAATTCCTGGTTACAACACTTTTCGTCAAGATAGAATTTCTAAAGGTGGGGGGGTTGTTGTCTATTGTAGGGATAATTTACAGTGCTCAGTAATTACCTCAAAATCTGTTGCTAAACAGTTTGAGTTAATACTTTTAAAAATTCTTTTATCTAAAAAAAATGTTATCACTGTAGCTGGTTGTTATAGACCGCCCTCTGCTCCTGCATGTGCTTTAACTGCTTTAAGTGAAATAATTGCTCCTTACATCTCTTCTGAATTTATTTTGTTAGGGGACTTGAATTGGGATATGTTTGACCCTCCATCATTCTTACAGTTACAACTGGATGCACTTAACTTGTCCCAGATTGTGCAGGCCCCTACAAGATATAATACTAAGACTATGGAATCTGGTTCATTAATTGATATTATTCTTACTAATAGGCCAGAGAGGTATACATCTGGAGTGTTCTGTCAAAGCCTTAGTGATCACTGTAATATAGTTTGTGTTCGCAAGGGCACCGCCTTAAGAAATCCTCCGGTGCTCATTTTCAAACGTTTTTTGAAAAATGTAATGAACAGGCTTTCTTGAATGACCTGGCTGATATGGACTGGTACAGAATTGGGCTTATTCCTGAAGTTGAAGAGGCATGGGCATATTTTAAATTCTTGTTCAGAACTGTTTTGAACAAACATGCTCCTCTTAAAAAGATTAGAGTAAAAAATCGTCTTAGCCCTTGGTTTAGTCCAGATTTGTCAGAGCTTATTCGCCAAAAACACACTCTATGGCGTAGAGCAAAGATTTCTAATAATATCTCTGACTGGCAATCATATAGGGCTATACGAAATAAATGCACTCAGTCTATTATTGTGTCCCTCCTCTAGTCCTGTGTATTTAAAGTGTTTCCTGTTTTGAGTTCTCTGTCCGGTTTTGAATGTCGTCTACCTTGCTACGTGTGTGTTCCTGGTTTTCTTTGGATGTTAAAGTCTCCTAGTTGAAGTACTCCACGTCTCCTCGTTCCTTGCTCCCTCACAGTAGCGAAGCGTGACAGAAAACCGGACCTGAACAGTAAGCGGCGTGCCTTCTCCCCGTATTTGTTTTCCTTTTTTGAAAAGTCTTTTGTTTTTCCCATTTGTTTCTCCCCGCAGCCATGGAAATAGCCGCTCGTTTCATTGTTCTAGCCCGTAATATGTTTATTGAGTTCAGGTGTTCCTCATTGTGTCCCTCCTCTAGTCCTGTGTATTTAAAGTGTTTCCTGTTTTGAGTTCTCTGTCCGGTTTTGAATGTCGTCTACCTTGCTACGTGTGTGTTCCTGGTTTTCTTTGGATGTTAAAGTCTCCTAGTTGAAGTACTCCACGTCTCCTCGTTCCTTGCTCCCTCACAGTAGCGAAGCGTGACAGAAAACCGGACCTGAACAGTAAGCGGCGTGCCTTCTCCCCGTATTTGTTTTCCTTTTTTGAAAAGTCTTTTGTTTTTCCCATTTGTTTCTCCCCGCAGCCATGGAAATAGCCGCTCGTTTCATTGCTCTAGCCCGTAAGGATCTCCCCTTCGTCGAGTATGCCTGGGAGTTCTGCGGGCTCGCCGCGGCAACGGCGTTGGATGACGCCACCATCAACTCTCTATTCTGGCACGGGGTCAATTACCATCGCCCCATGGACCTCCCAGACACCACAGGACTAAGCTGGAGGGAAGGGATCCTCCGGTGTCTGGAGAGAGTCCGGCCCCGAGCCAGAACCAGTCCACCGACCATTCATCAGTCAAGCCCACTGGCCGCGGCTCACTCAAGCCCGCCGGCCGCCCTATTCACCCATAACCAAAAGAGGAGGATGAGGCGAAAAGGATGGCTCTCGGCCCTCATCCTCGCTCCAGTGTCGGCTTCAGCCCCAGAGATTGCTCCAGTGTCAGCTCCAGCTCCAGAGCTCGCTCCAGTGTGGGCTCCAGCCCCCGAATCCTGCCCAAAGAGGGCTCCTGTTCCTGAGTTTAGCCCACGGAGGGCTCCTGTCCCCGAGTTTAGACCAGACAGAGCTCCAGTCCCTGAATTTAGCCCAGAGAGGATTCCAGTCCCCGAGTCTAGCACAGAAAGGGCTCAAGTCCTCATGTCCAGCCCAAGGTGGGCTCCAGTCCCCAAGTCAAGCCCAGGGATGGCCACATTTCCCAAGTTAGGCCTACGGAGGGCCTCTGAAACTGACATTCTCCCCAAGGATTTTTTTGGGGGGGGGAGTAGGGGTCCGTCCGTGGAGGCCAGGCCGAGTGCCGAGGCCAGGCTCCCCGAGCTCCCTGTTCCGCCATGGCCTCCTAGTCTGTCTACTCCGCCATGGCTTCCTAGTCTGCCTGCTCCACCATGGTTGCAGAGCAACTGCCTGATGGAACCCATGGGTCCCGGAACGGGTACCGCCCTGGAGGCTGTCCGTCCCTGGAAGCCTGTCCTGAAAACTCCTCTGAGGCACGTGGACGCGCCTTCCGGGAGGGGGGAGTAATGTCAGACTCTGTTCCTGTCTTGTGTTGTGTTCTCCTCCCCCACGTGCTCCATGACCCAATTTTCCCTCATGTTTGATTATGTTTATTGATTTCAGGTGTTCCTCATTGTGTCCCTCCTCTAGTCCTGTGTATTTAAAGTGTTTCCTGTTTTGAGTTCTCTGTCCGGTTTTGAATGTTGTCTACCTTGCTACGTGTGTGTTCCTGGTTTTATTTGGATGTTAATTAAACTCTCCTAGTTGAAGTACTCCACGTCTCCTCGTTCCTCGCTCCCTCAGAGTAGCGAAGCGTGACAAATGTGTAACACTAATCATTTTTAAATGTAGTTTTACATTTAAATGTTCATTTTCTAACAGAAACGTATGTCAACAGGACAAACAAGATGCTTACACTGGGCCATGTGGCTGCCATGATAAAATCTCATATGCTTGCTAGCCACACCTATATTAGCATAGGTTGTTCATGTTAATTTTTTATCAATAATCTAGAGATAAAATGTATGTAAGTTTAAATTTGCAGTCATCTAAACTTTAGACAGCAGAAGAAAAATACTGTACATGCAAAAAGTAACTTTCATACATCAAAATCATACATCAAAAGTATTTAGTTTAAAACTTCTGCTGAGGATAAATGATTGTGCTCCTTTTCCACAGACAACGAGAGAAGCCTACTGAGTATGTGCTGTTTAAGTGTCATCACTCTAGCTTGTTTCTGATTGGAAGAATTCAGTGTTTTACAATTGCCCCCGGTCTCCCCTACATTTTAAAATCTTGCTAATTGCCTCGTCACCTTGACGACTATCGGCACAAGACCAGACCAAATGGTGGATCAGCACCTAGAGATGACCTCTACAGCCCTGAATGTCAGCGGAGACCATGTCAGCTAGATGCGCCCTAGATACAGATCCCCTGCGAAGACCTCGTCACCTCAATGACCATCGGCACAAGACCATGGGAACCAGACGAGTCCTCTGCACCTGTGTTGCAGGCTGGAATTAAACCACACCATGCTGGTTTCCTCTAGCCAGAGGAGAACTGGCCCCCTGACTGAGCCTGGTTTCTCCCAAGGTTTTTTCTCCATTTCTGTCACTGATGGAGTTTTGGTTCCTTGCCATTGTCACCTTTAGATTGCTTAGTTGGGGACACTTAATTTCTGGCAAAATTGTTGTCTTGACTGCACAGACATTATTTGAAGAGAACTGAACTGAGCTGGATGATGACATCACTGAATCAATAATGAGCTGACTTTAACTGAAAAACTGACTGTTTACTATTGTCCTCTTGCATTATCAACACACTTTTTCCTGTTTAACACTGTAAAGCTGCTTTGACACAATCTGTATTGTATAAAGCACTATATAAATAAAGGTGACTTGACTTGAGAACGTGCAAAATTCCATATCGCGTAGATTCGTATTGGAATCATATCGCAATTACAGTTGAATTTTCACAGACAGAATCGTTTCCAGGTTATCCATGTAACCATGGTTCCCCGAAGGGAACGAGCCGCTACGTCGAATGCTATGGGAACGAGTATGCCCACGCCCACCAGCCTTAAAAATCCCTGCCCAGTGTGGAAGCTAGGGCGAGAGAACAGAAGAGCCCGGAGTGGCTGGCATATCTAGGCCATAGAATCTGACAAACGAGAGGGGCATGGACTAGCCCGCAGCGTTGCAGATGTCCTGCATAGACACACCTGCTAGAAAGGCCTTGGAGGCCGCCACACTTCTCGTTTAGTGAGCCTTGACCCCCAGAGGCAAGGGGAGATCAGAGGACTCGTAAGAAATGGAAATGGCATCCACTATCCACTGACTGAGGGTCTGCTTTGTAGCGGGAAGGCCTCTCTTAGGGGGAACCGTAGCACACAAGCAGTTGGTCTGCCCTTCACAGGGCAGCTCTGTGGACGTATGCAGTCCAGTGCTCGCAATAGGTTCGAATGGAGGCTTACAGAGAGTTTCTAGCACCGCAGCCAGGTCCCACGTTGGGACGTGAGAACGTAACGGAGGCCTCAGCCTCAGCGCACCGCGGAGGAAACGTGTAACTAGGGGGTGTCTGCCCACTGACTGGCTACCGAGAGGGGTGTGGTAGGCCGCAATGGCCGCCACGTAGACCTTAAGGGTGGAGTGGATCAACCCTGCAGAGAATCTGGCCTGCAGGAACTCCAGAACTGTATCAACCCGGTGCAGTTAACTGGGTCAAGCTGGTGGTCTCCTCACCAAGAAGTGAAAAGCTTCCATTTCAAGGCATACTGTTTCCTCGTTGAGGGAGCTCTGGATTGGAGAATGTAATTTCCCATGGAGAACCATCGAGAAGGGAAATCACGTCCGAGAACCATACTCGGCCCGGCCAGAACGGGGCTGCTAGCAGCAGACGGACTCCGTCCTGGCGCACTCTCTCCAGAACTCCCGGGAGTAGAGCAATCGGGGGAAAAGCGTACAGACGAAGCCTCAGCCAAGTCTGCACCATAGCGCCCAGTCCAAGAGGAGCTGGATGAGTCAGAGAGAACCAGAGGGGACAGTGCGATGTCATCTGAGTCGCAAACAGGTCCACCTGAGCCTGGCCAAAAACTCTCCAAATCTGCTTCACCACCTCGGGGTGAAGCCTCCATTCCCCGGGCCTCGGCCCCTGCCTCGACAGGATGTCTGTTCCCATATTGAGATGCCCAGGGATGTAAACTGCTCTCAGAGGAAGGAGCTTCCCTTGGGCCCACACAAGGATCTGGTGCGCCAGCTTGTACAAGGGGCACGAACGCAGACCTCCTTGGTGGTTGATGTAAGACGATCTCTTAGGTCTGGGAGAAAGTGTTTCAATGCTAAAAACACGGCCAGCATCTCCAGGCAGTTGATGTGCCACGTGAGATGGCGACCGCTCCACAGACCGCAGGCAAGGTGGCCACTCATGACCGCACCCCAACCGGTAAGGGACGCATCTGTCATTAGCATTACGCAGTGAAAAGCAGCTCCCAGCACCGGGCCCTGATACAATTACCAAGGTTTCCTCCACATGTCTAAGGCACGTAGGCACCTCCGCATGACCATGAGCATGCGAAGCGGGTTTCCCCTCGGGGAAAACCCCTTGGTCTTGAGCCACCACTGTAGGGGTCTCATTTACAGCAGGCGAAAAGGTATCACGTTGGATGCAGCTGCCATCAGACCCAGCAGTTTCTGAAACTGCTTGACATTAAGTGACCGGCCTTCTCTCACTCTCGCGACAGCAGTGAGGATCGAATCGATCCGAGCAGGGGACAGACGTGCCTGCATCATGGTCGAACCCCACACCACGCCCAGATAAGTGGTCCTCTGTGCTGGAGAAAGCACACTTTCCTTGGCGTTTAGTCTTAACCACAATTCTTTCATGTGTGCGAGAACGACATCTCAATGCTGAACTGCCATCTGCTGCGATTGAGCTAAAATCAACCAATCGTCTATATAATTTAGTATGCGGATGCTCTGGAGTCACAGGGCACATCCACATACTTCGTGAAAGTACGGGGTGAAAGTGCAAGGCCGAAAGGAAAAACCCAATATTGGTAAGCTTTACCCCCGACAGCAAACCTCAGGAAGTTCCTGTGACTGGGAAGGATGGAGATGTGGAAGTATGCGTCTTTTAGATCGATCGTGACACACCAGTCCTCGGACCTGATCTGAGACACGACTTGTTTGAGTGTGAGTATCCTGAACTTCAGTCGCATGACTGAGCGGTTTCACTGACACAGATCTAAAATCGGACGCAACCCTCCATCCTTCTTTGTAACTATAAAGTACTGGCTGTAGAACCCAGACTCTCTTTCGTGAGGAGGGACAACCTCAATGGCCTCCTTCCTCAAAAGAGTATTCACTTCTTGTTCCATTACCAGAGCCTGCTCGGGGCCCACCAGGGTGGGAATGACCCCGTTGAAAGGAGGTGGAGGAGAACCGAACTGGATTCTGTAGCCCCTCTCTACAGTGTGCTGGACCTACTGAGACACATTCGGCAGTAGGTTCCTCGCTGCAAAATAATCTACTAAGGGAATCAGTCTCTCAAGACTGACCTCTGGTGTAATCAGAGCAGCTAGCTCGGTGCCTTGAAGCGGCGGACCGGCAGGGGACGGCTGAACTAGCTGCTCTAGAGACCTCCGTAGAGGTAGCGAACCTCTTAGTACCGCTACGTTTCCGGGCGGCAGCTGAAAAAAGCGCTCGCTGGAGACCGCTGTGCCCAGTAACACCATCAGGGTTGGCAGAACGATCTCCTGAGGGCACTGAGGAGAGACGGGCACCGTGCAATGCCCCGCTCTTCCCCAGAGGGGCCTTCCCTCAGTAGTCCTGAAGCACTGGCGTCAGGACTTATTCGCTGAGGACTTCTTAGCCTCCAGAATGGTTCTTAAATCTGGCTTAGGCTTCGAAGCCCCCAGGGAGGAACCGCTGAAATGTCGCTGCTTGTTTATGAGCCTCTTGATACCTGTCGACGACAGAATTGATGGCGTCGCCGAACAGGCCAGAAGGAGCAAGCGGGGCGTCCATTAGGAAGACCCTGTCCTTCTCTTTCATGTCGGACAGGGTCAACCACAGATGCCTCTCCGCAGCCACCAGTGCTGACATAGACTGGCCAATGGTGCAGGCGGTCTCTTTGGTGGCGCGGAGAGATAAATCAGCAGTTCGCCTTAATTCAGAGATGTCATCAGACTTAACTTCCTCGCCCTCATCTAGCTCTTTAAGCAGGTCGGCTTGGTATGCCTGTAATACCGCCATGGTGTGCAGACATGCACCAACCTGACCTGCTGCCGCATACCCCTTGCCCACCAGCGCTGGAGTTGTTCGCAGCGACTTGGAGGGCAATGCCGGAGCCTTCAGGGCCGCGCCGGGGGACAGATAGCTCACGAGCGTCTGTTCGACCCGGGGCATCGCCCTGTAGCCGCGCTCATTCAACCCCGCAACATTGCCATAATAATAGGAAGCGGGGATGAAGAGGTTTGATGAGAATTGCCATGCCCAAGACCTCGGAAAAATGGTAGGCTCCGGCATGGAGGTGCTGGCCTGAAAAAGACCATATTTTTAGTGTTGCTGTCTGTGAGAAAAAAAGAAAACTTAGTTCTTCATATTTGTTCGAGAATACTTAACGAATGTACTTCCTTACAGTCCACCTCTGATTATTTTGGAAATGAAAGTATCAACATTTTGTCACAATATTAACACATTTTTGCTAACTATATCAAAGGCTGCATCTGAAGGACTCAGATGAGCACTGTCATACAGAGCACTGTTCAGCTGTGACAGCTGCCGCTGAAAATTAAGCTGTACAATGCTCTATTTTTTTATTCACAGTTTTATTTTTGCTAACCTGTCTACATATGATCACCATGGTCAAGACAATAAACTATATATAATCGCACTTTTGTAAGATATTAGTCAGCATTTGAACTGCTATGTGTGTGTGTGTGTGTGTGTATGTATGATTACATTATTCAAGTAAGCTCCAAGCCAATTCCTGCATTTAAAGTTGTAATCTGACAAAGAACACAGCAAACCAGTGTAACTTACCTGGCCATGGTCTTGGCTAAGCCTGAGGTACATCACCGTCTCCTCCATTATGACGTAAAACATAAAAACAAAAATGAGCAATTCTGGCAGAATTGTCCTCTCGTCAGCTCTCCTCTCGCACTGTTGCTATGCGACAGAGCACTTATCAGCAACCTCTGGTGTCGCAATTAGGAAATCCTGCGAAGGCGGAGCATCCTTCATGCACTTCGGAGGCCTGGCCTTCGAAGTCCGTGGCCTTCAAAGTGTGCGCACTTAACTTTGGGACACAGCTTATGAGTGTATACACATTCCGCCACTCTGCAACTGTCCACGGAGGCTCAGGACACTGTTCAAAATCCTACGGCACCACAGAGCGCCACTCACATAGTTTGCTCTGTTTTGTCAAATACCGTACTTTAAACTCATCACCACAACTTTGCTCATTCTTGAAGTGAACATTTGCCTGTTTGGTGATTAGATTGATTGTTGTCTTGAACTGAACGCGATACGTTCGGTGTGCGATACCTCTAAGTTGTCCTAGACATGGCACGGTGCTGCGCTTCTTGTCCAGTTTGCAACCCCCTTTAGGCTGGCACATCTTGTCAGATTAGCTTGCTATGAAAGCATCACAGCTTGTTGATTGTCTGGCATCAGAGCATGCACACACTATCATGCACACGCACGCATATCCCAACTAACATCTGTGTGCCAGATGCTATACTATCCGCATCAACCTACAATTTTGACCATACATAACTTTTTGAAGTATTAAATCACTCATTTAATACTACACATGCACATTTGATATTTTAATAATTTTAATATGGTGCAGCCCTTCCACGAAATGTTGCTCATGTGACATCATACCACTAGGCGATTTATCAGACATAACTGGCCAAGTTAGAATCTGCACTGGTTTTCTTTGTCTTTTTTTGTATTGCTTATTTATAATAAATGTGTTGAACTGGACTACATACTGCAATTTAAAGCATCAAATTAGTCAAAATATTGCATAGATGTGGAGCTGCTCACTGTGTTTAGCTCACTGGTTTGACATGCTTGGTGTTTTGCATTTTCCAGTTTATAGGAAAAAAGTTTTTCTGAGGATGAAATTAACCTCCAGTGTTGGCACAGCTGCAGTGAGCAACACATTTCTAGATCAGGTAAGAAAATGTGCAACAGACCAAAGTATTGAAATTAAATGGACAAAATCTTAAAAGACAAACATCAAAAGAGAAAGACTCCGTTCCACTTTTCAGTGGTCCAGGATTCAATGATCCAATATAAAAAGCATTTAGTATATGATTTTATCACAAACGTCTAACACAAGAATTTGCTGTTTCAGTCTAGTTACACTAAATGAAACCTCCTTTAATAGTTGTCGGTGTGTTTTAGCTGCAGTCCACTCTGGGGTTGAGTCCGGTCTCTGATGTTAAACTGTCCTGGACGAGACTCCCCTACCAGGAAATAACACACGAAGAGAAAAAAACAACAAGGTAGGAGCATTAAAGTGGTCATATGATGCGATTTCATGTTTTCCTTTGTCTTTGGAGCGTTAAAAGCTGCTCGTGCATACAGAAGATACGTAAAGTCATAAAGATTTTTCATAAAGAGACATAAAGTCTCAAGCCCAAAGAAATAAAAGTGAACGCTCAGCCACGCCTTCCTAAAATGCCTCGTTTAAACACGCCCCCACATGTCTACGTCACTGTGTGGGAAAATTTGCATAACACTGCCCAAATGTATATGCAAAGAAAGAAGGCGTAACTTTTATTCTCGCTATAGTATTCAGCTTGTTCGAGATGCATCGGCGCTGCACAGACCGATCGGCATATGACATCAAACTACTGCGAGAGCAATTCAAAAGCATAAAGAGTCGTCTGCTCTCCTATCGCTTTCGCAGGACTTTGATGTCTTATGCCGATACATCTCAAACAAGCCTATTGTTGCCGCTGCCATATCATGGAGAGGCTGTGTGTTTCATTGCGAAAGCCAAACTACTTCGTTTGGCCTTCCAAAAGAGGACACAACTAGAAATCAGTGGTTAAGTTTTATTTACAACACTGTTCCAGAACAGTACAACCCAAATATTTGAATGTGTGCAGTGCATTTTACGGAGGAAAGTTTCCAGGAACCTGGTAAGGGGCGTAACACTTCCGTCACACGCTTGATGAATTCAGCCAATCACAATGCACTAGTTAGCCGGCCAATCAGAGCACACCGAGCTTTTCAGAACGATGAGCTTTGTAAAAATCGACACGTTTCAGAAAGGCGGGGCATAGAGGATCAACAATAATGTACAGTATGTGGAAAATAATGTGTTTTTTTAACCTTAAACTGCGTAAACACATTTATTTACACCAAATACACAAAATAATGGTTTTTTTAGCAACGTCATTTGACCCCTTTAATCTATAATAACTGCATTAAGGTGAAGTTATTCAAATGAATCATGATAAATCTCACTTCCACTGAAGCTCAACAGGTTCTTTAGAACCTGCTGGAGAATATGATTATCCCAATATTTATGTTTTATTCACAGGACTTGTGCTGATAAACGTTAATCTGGAACCACAGACTGAATCTTTCAAGCAGATGTTTATTTATTTATTTATTTATTTATTTATTTATTTTATAATTCATTGATTTCTGTAATTGTTCCGGCTGCTGACATATTCATATTCATCTTGTCCTACATGCTTCATAAAATTGGTTTGAAACATTCTGTATAAATATGCATAATACTTAGCTAAATGTATCAATGTACATACAGTATATGTATTATATTTTCATTTCATCAAGGAACACATGGTAATTTCATAGCAGTTTATCTGAAGGACAATTAAAATTACTCTCATTCACTGATAACTACTGACAATATAAGTATATTTATTTTACTGGGATTGTGTATCAGTTAATTTATTACAATACAATTTTCATTAAAGCAATAAGCAACTTAAAGCCTTGCGTTAAATTGATGCTGCAGTGTGTTGTGTGATGTTCAAGAATGACTTTACTTTGTATATTTATCCAGAACAACCGAAATGTGACCTTGATTGTCTGAGTCGCCTCGTTTAAACCCTGAACACACAATATATGAATGTTACTGTGTTGACTATTAAAAAGACTTTACTAAAAGACTCTCTTTCTCTCTCTAAACTTAACATTTAACTCCTATCTGTATAATAGAAAGTTATAGTTGAGAAGACATCATGTGCTATTTATGAAGTAAATGACAAATGCCTGATCCAAGTGGTATATTAAGCTAAAACAAGAGTGAAGATCGTACTACTACCAGAAATATATATAATGAAAACACACCAAATAATGTTACATTTACATCGTTTAAGCACTATTTAACCCTCTGATGCATGATGTCCACTACAATAGACAGGTCTTCAACAGCTTTTTAACATTTCCGGTTATGATGTTATATCACTACACACAATTCTATATCACTGTCCTCTTGTTTTAGCATTATTTTCTTTATGACAGCATCAAAAATCTAATTGGCATGCAAAGTGGTGATGCATCAAGTACCACTGAAATAATTGCTGCAATTTTTTGTTTCAATACAGGCATGTGTCTTTCAAAATACATAATTTTGAGGAAATTTAGGTGGAAAAAAAACCCTTAATATTTGATATATCTGTTTTTCCCCTATAACAAAATACATAATTTTGAGGAAATTTAGGTGGAAAAAAACCCCTTAATATTTTATATATCTGTTTTTCCCCTATAACAAAATGCATAATTTTGGGAATAAAAAAAGCTTAAGGTTTTTATTTATTTATTTAGGTATTGTATCTTTTTATTAAAAATAAACCTTTCCTTTTCCTTCTTTATAATTCATGGATCAGAGGGTTAAAAAACAGCATGTTTAGTCTGGCATCTTGCAGTAACTTTATAATGAATATAATATAATATAATGAAAATGAAACTCATGGCTGTTACTCCTCAGAGAAGCTCCAGAGATCTGCTTCAGCAGGCATCTGGAAATGAAAATCACAGAGCTTCATACGTTCCTCCTTATTAACCACATCACTGAGGGATTTTACAGAGTAGATTCACTCTAGATCGCTGGTTTTAGGAACAGACTCACCTTTTTCACGTTGATTATGGATCACTGCTTCTTCAGGGGTTTTGAGACCAGCTCAGAGTCACATTAGTGATTCCTCTCAGAGCCAGCGCTGACTTCAACTGCAATGAACGATTCATTAGTATTATAGCGAGGCATCAGGCTGCGATAAGAGACAAACATCACGTTCTCACCTCTTTAAGCACGCTGTCCGTTACTGTCGGGTCGGTCAGATTAGCGGTGGAGTTAAACGCTATCTTCATAAACGAGCGTGTAAAATATTCTAGGAGACACAATTCACTTTGTTATTATCGTTAACGAAAAGTAAAATGGAAAAGTAATAACTAGGGTAAAAGTAAACTAAAACACATTTGCATGTCCCAAAAACAAACAAAAAAGATGGCCACAAATTA
>NW_015546059.1:256013-265970 GCF_001515605.1 Sinocyclocheilus anshuiensis | reverse complement strand
TGTACAGTATGTGGAGTATGTGGAAAATAATGTGTTTTTTTAACCTTAAACTGCGTAAACACATTTATTTACACAAAATAATGGAAATAATGTTCTTTTTAGCAACGTCATATGACCCCTTTAAATAAAAAATATTTTTGCAGTAACTGAGTAAAATATAAATATTGAATTAAAAAACTTAAATTGAAACTTAAATTTAACTGAATATAACTGAAATAAATAATAATTTATTTATTTATTTATTTATTTATTTTATAATTCATTGATTTCTGTAATTGTTCCGGCTGCTGACATATTCATATTCATCTTGTCCTACATGCTTCATAAAATTGGTTTGAAACATTCTGTATAAATATGCATAATACTTAGCTAAATGTATCAATGTACATACAGTATATGTATTATATTTTCATTTCATCAAGGAACACATGGTAATTTCATAGCATTTTATCTGAAGGACAATTAAAATTACTCTCATTCACTGATAACTACTGACAATATAAGTATATTTATTTTACTGGGATTGTGTATCAGTTAATTTATTACAATAAAATTTTCATTAAAGCAATAAGCATCTAGAAGCCCTTTGTTAAAGTGATGCTGCAGTGTATTGTGTGATGTTCAAGAATGACTTTGCTTTGTATGTATATTTATCCAGAACAACCGCCTAGTCGCCTTGTTTAAACCCTGAAGACACAATATATGAATGTTACTGAATGTACATACAGTATGTGTATTATATTTTCATTTGATCAAGGAACACATGCTCATTTCATAGCAGTTTATCTGAAGGACAATTAAAATTACTCTCATTCACTGATAACTACTGACAATATAAGTATATTTATTTTACTGGGATTGTGTATCAGTTCATTTATTACAATACAATTTTAATTAAAGCAATAAGCAACTAGAAGCCCTTTGTTAAAGTGATGCTGCAGTGTGTTGTGTGATGTTCAAGAATGACTTTACTTTATGTATATTTATCCAGAACAACCTAAATGTGACCATGATTGTCTGAGTCGCCTTGTTTTAACCCTGAACACACAATATATGAATGTTACTGTGTTGACTATTAAAAAGACTTTACTAAAAGACTCTCTTTCTTTCTTTAGTAAACTTAACATTTAACTCATATGCGTATAATAGAAAGTTATAGTTGAGAAGACAGCATGTGCTATTTATGATGTAAATGACAAATGCCTCATACAAGTGGTATAAAGGGGTCATATGATGTTGCTAAAAATAACATTATTTTGTGTATTTGGTGTAATGAAATGTGTTTATGCAGTATAAGGTTCAAAATACACATTATTTTCCACATACTGTACATTATTGTTTCTTCAGCTTTCTGAAACACGTCGATTTTTACAAAGCTCATCGGTCTGAAAGAGCGACGAGACAAAAACATTAAAACCCATTATAAACGAGGTATTTCTTGCATCCAGTGGGGACATAATTATAATTATATAAGTCATGATTATAATGACTTATACTGTCTTTTTACGCGTTGCATCGAGTTTCGCTTTCACAATGAAACACAGCGTCACACACGGCGGCCTACAGTGAGCAGAGGCCGGGGGCTAGCATGAGGAACGGCGGGAGGGTTAGAGTGAGCAGAGGCGGGTGGTGATTTCGATGAAGGAGCGTCCGGAAGAACATGTGACGACTCCGGGCTGGACTCCGCTTCGTCCACGGTGAAAGCCGATCCGGCGATCGACAGCGCAATGTAGTATTTCCTCAGCAACCAGCACGGATCAGCTCTAGGCATGACGAAGCAGATATAGTCCTCTTTTGGAAGACCAAACAAAGTAGTTTCACTTTCACAACGAAGCACAAAGCGTCTTTACAACATGGCGGCGGAAACAACAAAATTACAGCGAGAATAAAAGTTACGCCTTCTTTCTTTGCGTGAACATTTGGGCAGCGTTATGCAAATCTTCCCACATAGCGACGAAGGTATGTGGGGGCATGTTAGAACGAGCCGTTTTAGGTAGGCGTGACTGACTCTTAACTTTTATAAAGAATATCTCTTTGGATTTGAGACTTTAGTCTTTGCAACTTTACAGATCTTCTTTATGCACCAAGAGCTTGTAACACTCCAAAGAGAAACGAAAAATTTAAATCGAATCATATGACCCCTTTAAGCAAAAACAAGAGTGAAGATCTTACCACTGCCAAATTTACATTGTTTAAAGTGAGTATTACATATAGGCTAATGTTCTCATTTTATATTAAAATATAAATATTGAAATAGTTTGATGGCACGAGTGTGTAAATGAATAAGAAACAACGGAGTGTCTTTAAAAACCCTCTTTTGTGCGGAACTACTTCCTTCCGTCACAGATTCAAGTCTAAGTTTGACAGTTTAACAGCTGAGCTCAAGATCAGTTACTAATTCAAGAACGTTACTTTAGAACTTTAGTAACGAAGGAACGGTGAGTCGCTTCATCAAAAGCTTATTGTATTACTGTATTAAAAGCTCACTGTATTATGTAGAGTATGATGAGAGAGAGATGGACTGAGCGAATGTGATTACCTGCATCTGATACAGCATTCATTCTTCAGCTCAAGCTCATCTTCACAATAAAATATTAGTTTGAATGTCCGCTGAGGAAAGCGATATCTTTGTCGTACTGTCCTTTCATCTGTTAAGGATGATTTCCGATGACAGCGCTGCTCACTGCATTTGTTAATTGTGTCTTACAAGCTGTTGTTGAAAGTAAAAATAATTTCCTTGTTTACAACTGTTTCACTCTCTTTCAATATAAAAGTATTTACTGCTGAATCGTAAAACAGTCTCTTGTCGCCATCTAATTGAGGAATAATGTCACTAAAATCATCATCACGAACACACACTGTTCCCTAATACTAAATACTACTATTATTTATATAAAATAGTATTTACTGAATAATAATAATATTTAATAAACAACAGCCATCATTAAAGGGACAGTTCACCCAAAAATGAAAATTCTGTCATTAATTTTTGTGCTGTTGTGATAACATAGCTGTTTTTTTTCCCCTCAAGATTTCGCACCTGATCAACTACATAATCACATGCTATTTAAAGGGTTAGTTCGCCCAAACATGAAAACTGTCAATAATTACTCATCCTCATGTCGTTCCAAACCTGTAAGTCCTTCATTCATCTTTGGAACACAAATTAAGATATTTTTGATGAAATGTGAGAGCTCTCAGACCCTGCATAAGCAGCATGCAACTGTAATGCTCTCAGGTCCAGAAACGTAGCAAGGAGATCTGTAAAATAATCCATGTGACATCAGTGGCTCAACTTCAGTTTTGCAAAGCTTTTTGAGCGCAAAGAAAACAAAAATAACGTAATTTTTTCAACAATTCTTCTCCTCCGAGTTACGTCTTCCGCCATTTTAGAGAGTATCACAACTCAGCTTTGCGCTCAAAAAGTATTCCCGTAGCTTCGCAAAACTGAAGTTGAGCCACTGATGTCACATGGACTGTTTTACCGATGTCCTTGCTACGTTTCTGGACCTGGGAACATTACAGTTGCGTTGCTGTCTATGCATGGTCTGAGATCTCTGATTTCATCAAAAATATCTTAATTTGTGTTCTGAAGATGAACGAAGGTCTTACGGGTTTGGAACGACATGAGTGTGAGTAATTAATGACAGAATTTTCATTTTGGGGTTAACTAACCCTTTAAAGTTGCTAGGCTATTCAGTGAAAAGTACAAAGGCTGCGCTCTGATATACAGCATTAAAGTTACATAAAATATAACGTGACGAAACCTTGCCCTCAGCCAAAACTATTTGCTCTGGAACAAATAATAGATTAAACAGCCATAATAAAAGTTGCTAGACAATTCAGTCAAAAGTACAAAGGCAGCGCTCTGATATAAAGCATTAAAATTACATAAAATATAATGTGATGAGATTTTGCCCTCAGCTAAAACTATTTGCTCTGGAACAAATAAAAATTAATGAGACCAAAGACTGCCCGTTAGAATTACCCCAAATGAATTATATCTCATGTTTAACCACTATAGAGACATCAGAGCCAGCTGTGATTTCCAGCAGATCTGGCCGCGGTGAGGCTGCTCTCGGCGGGTTCATGAGCGCTGAATGGCTGCTGCCGCCCTGGAGCTCACATCTCTGAAAACGTTGAAGCAAATTTTCAAATAGACGTTATCTTTATTAACACACCGCATATTTGAACAAGTACATTCTCGCCTAAAAAACTCTTAAAACTATATTCCGTGATACAAAAACAGTATTATTTTTAAATTGTAGTGGATTTGGGCGTCAGCCATGACACTCGCTGTGAGAAATACGGCAGGAATGATACAAACGGTGAAACGGTTGGAGTTCTTTTATCACTCTAATATCGCACTCTTATCAGCCAATCAGATTTGAGAACCATAAAGAACTGTTTTATAAATATAAATAAGAGTATGGTGTTTAATTCAGTTACTGGTTATTGCATGATAAAATGATCAACATTCCAATAGTTAGTTATTGTTCAGTGAAATTGCATAACTTTATTCAATAATTGTATTACATAATTATTATTTTTTCTTGCATAACTCTTGTAGAGAATACTTTACATGCTGCCTTGTGTGGTGTTCATATTTTCGTTACTCAGCCAGTGTTCGTGGGTCTGGTGGACCTGCTGCAGTTTTGGGTTTTTAATTCAACACAATCAAAAAGTATATGTTAAAATACTCAACAGATGTCTACTTCATCCCAATTACAAGCAATATAAACAGCATTATATTCTCAAAATTTGCCCTTTACCTTTGTTAGATCACATTTATGAATTAAAGTGCTACAACCTTGTGCGGAAATGGCAGGGGCAGAAACACAAAACTCACACTTACACACTCTCACAGACTCTCTCTCTCTCTCCCTACATGCACATACTAATAGCAGGCCCAGACAGTAGGAGGGCAGAGTGAAGGTACACAGGACCTAAAATTTCCACTCTTTTATTAGCCCCGGGGACCAGTGGACCTGAACATCCTGTATGTAATATAAGTGTGTAGGAGGGGTGTACAGTGAATGGTCATTGAAAATTTGTTCTGATAAATGTTCATCACAGAAAATGAGCCAGGGCCAATGAGTCTGAGTTGGAAATAATAATTAAGAGTATTATTTTTCTTTTGATAAAAAGTGAAAATGGGTCCCACAGACCTGAACACCATACAAGGGTTAATAATGAACCACCACAGTGTGGCGCTCACAGACTTAAAGCCAAATTATCGTGCATTATTGTTCATGTTGGGAAATAACAGCTTATTCTCTTTACTGGAAGATGATTATTAACTTCAGATCTATGAAAAAAAAAGACCAATAAAAGACAATATCATCTGAATCCAAAGATGTGTTTGTGAAACTGACTCGAATCACCTTGATAGTCAATTTACAAATCTGATAAGAGGGAAAAAAAATTTTTATCTGACCCCTGATGTCACCTTTGTGATGAAGTTGACCTTTGCATTTTATAAGATAACATTATTATTGATTTTACAGACAAATTTCTTCTTATGGTCCTCATTTGTATTTGTATTTTTTCTTTTACTTTATAATATAACATATAATGAACATAAATACTAAATTGTAGTAAATACATATTTTACATTGTGAGGAACAGCAAATATTAAAGCAATGTAAATGAAAGATGAAGAAGGTGATCCAAGGAGAGTTTTCCCCATCATCATCTCTTTCTTCGAGCACACTAAGCTGTAAATAAAATGAATAATTATATTATAAAGACATACTTTTCCATTTCATTTGTAAACTATACATATTCATTTTACTGCAAAATCAACATTCCTTTTCAGTTTTCCAGTGTTTGTATGAACACACTCACCTGGTGCAGCTTCCTCCTGCATCACTTCCTGTTTGGGTGGTTGAGACCATTGCAGCATCTCGTCAGAAAACCCTCGTTCCACCAAAGCAGATTGAAGCTGAAATGAGCAGATCTCTTAAGAGTGCTATCAATGCGATTCGATATCAGATTTATGTATGTTTCCCTCTCTCACCTGTGACAGGATCTGGACTCTCACTGCAGGTTCAGACAGACTCGAACTGGACTTCATCTTAATCTTCACAAACGTTTTCTTCATTAAAGGACCTGAAAGAGCACATGAGAGTGAACATACACAGACAGAAGGGAAACGCAAATCCGAAATGCAAATAATAAAATTTCAACTGATAATATAATCATGCAATTTTAGGATACCAAAATACATGATTTCATCATTGCATCTTTTGTTTTTGACATTAAATGCAGTGTCTACAATAATCTACAGAAGTTTATTGCAAATGCATCTGTCATTTAAGATTAAACGGGTGCAACATGAAGATATTGTATAGTGATCCTCAAAAATCATGAACAAAAGTACACAAAGTAAAACAAAATATGACCCAGATTATGTTAAATACAGATTCACTTCCAATAAGGATGGATATGGTTTAGTGTCGAACACAAATGCTTTTTATGTAGTGAATTATTGAATGCTGAGATCATGAAACCTTAGAAATGTTGCATTGTAAATATTAAAAACAGCTAGCATAGTATAAGCACAGCAATATAAACAAAGGTGCCTGTTGTCTTTCGTTCTTGCTGTTTTGATTTAAGATCTAGATTAAAGACACATCTCTTTGGCCAAGCATTCAAATAATGCAATATTGTAGAAACTTAATTTGCTGTAAAGTTGCTTTGCAATGATTTGTATCGTGAAAAGCGCTGTACAAATAAACTTGACTTGACTTGATTGGGAAAAGTTTAAAGTGTGTGAGGGGTCTTGTCTTTTTTATGTTATCTTACTAAAACTATTCATACTTTGAATTATTATTAATACAGTATGTATTTAAAAAACGTAGAGAGCCTTAAAAATAATTATCACAACACTGGTAAAACAGGATTACTGATTTTCTCATCCTCCGAATTATACTTATCAATCCTGTTTTTATTATCTTTATCATTCAAAAAAAATAATACATTCAGAATAGGATTAGAATAGAATTCTATTTTAAATAAGACAGAAATATATATTTTTAAATATATCATATTTTTCAGAAATATTTTTACAACAGCAAAACCACCATACCCTGTATAATAATAATAATAATAATACTGATTCAGTTTATAATTCCAGAGTAATTAAGAGGTGCAAATAAATAATTCTTAAAAACTTTTAAACTTAAAATGTTATTTTCTGTTCTGTGTTTCTTTTTCAGAACTGCGTCACGGCATTTGCTGCTGTATCAGAAGTATCGATACACGTATCAGCAAGAGCACAGCCCTATTTAAAGCCAGGTTCCATGTGCCCCTTTTATACATTGAGCACCTGCCCCAAAGCGTCTCTGCACGGCCCTGGTGACATGAGGACAAGGGAAAAGATTGATGTTTTATTCTGCTTTTCAACGGCAACATTAAAAGTGATCTGGCATAATCCATCTGTGTTTCTTTGAATTTCCCAGCACCAATTTCTCAGTAACTGTTACAAACAAACAATGATCTGAAATTGTTACTGTAAAAACACGTCCTAATATTTAACAGATTCAACACATAAACACAAAAGCACTGAATGATCAGAGAAAAAGTCAAGTATATCAATCAATCTTCAAACCCCGTCATTACTGAAGCTGTTCTTCATACTGTGGCTGCAGCATCACGTGTGATTCAGTTATCCTTTCCTGTAGTTTCTAATTCAACTGCTCAACATTTTATCTTGTGTTCAAACGCTGGATTTGAAGCACAATCAGGTGACGGGACTCGTTTCTGTACATGCAAATGAACAAATATGTTCAAGCCTTACAGATTTTCCTAAACTATTTCACATGCAAAAACTCAGAAAGCCATTTACATAGAAGTTTTAGTTTTATTTCAATATGTATTTGTAATTCAGAATATATAGTTATAAACAAGAATTATAGCCACTCTTGTATCCTATTTTATTTCATTTAATTTTATCTGCCCGTTAAAATAAATAAAAAAACAGTCCACGCTGAATTTGGAATCAGGTCTCAGAACTGAAACTCTCAATCCGACTCCCAGCCCACATGTGCCTGCCGTGTGACGTCACACAGTGAGACAAACAGTAAGAAAATCAGTCATCTTCGGGGTTCATCACCATATTTCAAACTGACAGTACAATCACTTCATCATCGAGCCGATAGAAGCTGCTGATCCAGATCATACGCACTTTACAGGACAGGACAGGTCAGTTCACTATTTTATAAAATAAATATGACAACAGATATAATTAGTGACAACAGTTATTGATTACAAAACATTTTAGTGCTAAAAGAAAACCATATAAAAACATGCCTATATTAAAACTCTGATAAACTCAATAAAAGACATTTAAGCCACTTTTAATTACGTTACATTTTATAATACATTTACATGCATTTCATAATCTCATATTTAACATATTTCTTTCCCCCCCCCAGCATTACAGAGGAATATACATTTTATAAGGGCTTCTCTGTGAGACTATCGGGATCACCGAGTGCTGGCTCTTATTATTGGGTACGTAAGACTTTGATTATTGAAGTAAATGTCAAAACAACTCAGAAATCATCAGATTTTTATGATGTTTCTGAAAATATTAGTTTTATAAACAATAGTTAAAATAGTTTATATCATTATAAATAAAATTAAACAATCATTTTATAAACACATTTTTTAAATATAATTTTAAAAGTCGCCATTTCCATTCATCAAGTATTTCAGTTTATGTATTTTGCATATTGTACTCAGACTTTTGTGCATCAGTGAAAATTCATCACATTAATCTGGCATTGACTGCTTTACAAAGCAAATCTAACATCTGGAAGCTAATTTGCCTTTAAGGTATGTTTGTTTTTTTTATTGATTTGTCATTAGAATTGATTTTGCACAGGGCTGTTTTCTGTTCAGCAGCAGGCAGGTGGTTAGAGTAACATTTTGGTGCAGCTGTTTAGTTTGCGTTTGGAAAAATTACGCGTTTTAAACACAAATGCACACAGTGAAAACAGCCACATTTACTTGGCAACAATAAATGTTCTATTTTGCAATTAAAAACAGCAATATATTTAATTTATATCATATAATTTTTAATTATTGAGGACATGTCCAGATGTCCCCAAATTGTTTCAGTTTTGTCAGATGTAGCTTGTCTACCAATATTTGTACCCAAATTATAGTTAATCAGTCCCACGAGGACATCATGATTTGATTTTGCAATCAAAATGACTGATTTTGCAGTGGTTGTAATTTGCTGTAAATTTGCTATTTTTAAAAATAATTAAAACTACACATTTACCATATTCAAGGATATGTAACCTATGACTTTAGATGTACAGTAGTCATACATGACAGAAAAAACGTTTAAAAAAAAGCAGCAAATTACAAATGATCAGACATTCTTTTTCTCGCTTTTGCGCCTTTAACTCTTTTCAAAATGAAGTGCTTCATATTTCTTTATCACACTAAAGTGTCAATAACTTTAAATCGTAGCTACTGCGCTTTTTGCGATTATTTAGCTGTGAAATGACTAATTAAGCGTAAAAATGCAAATTATGGAGGATCGCAGAAAATGGGAAATTTTTAAATGGGAATTCGATGAAATAAGCCACTTCAACCCCCCATCTGTCTCTCCTAATCAAATTAATTTACCGCTTTACAGAGAATCTGTCAGGAAGAGGAACTGCCGCACAGTCGACAACAGCCAGTTCTCAGTCCGCGGACCACACCATTGACGGTGGTAAAGATTGCTCTACATCTTCAAGTACTTGTGCCGCAACCACTGATGATTACAAACCATGGTGGAGGCTGGATCTTCAGGGTGCGTATCGAGTGAACACAGTGGTTGTCACTTACAGAAACGACAGCGTTCCAGGAAGAACGAAAGATATCCAGGTTAAATTTGGAAACTCTCTGCAGAACGATGGGAACTACAATAGTAGGTCAGGCGCTTCAGATGCCCTG
>NW_015546059.1:254034-255306 GCF_001515605.1 Sinocyclocheilus anshuiensis | reverse complement strand
CCTTTAAGGGGATACGACCAAGAGCCTAGTATCATACTAAGTCTTGGCCTGTCACACAGGGGCTACCGCTTGCTCTTGAATTCCTCTGAAAGGAACTGTCTCAACAGACCCTTAGTAGCAACACCCTGTTAAAGTAGGTATCCTAGCATACCTAGGTGGAGTGGTGCCCAAGGTGAACGGGGCTTTAACCAGCTCAAGAAAGGGCACGATGCAACCGCACAAAGCCCTCACCATATAGAATTTTAGAAAAGAACACAAAGAACTAGCGTGCGAACTTACCACAATGTGGATTTTAGAAAGTGCACAAAGCCTTCACGTGCACACTTACCATAACATGGATTTTAGGATACAGTTCTAAGGGGCTCTCGTGGCACTCTGAAAGAGCAGCTCATAGATGGAATGGTGCACACCAAACCTAATATGTTTGAGAGTCACCAACTCGATCTAAGATATAAAGCTGGAATGGCTAGCAGTAAATCTCTAGGTGGGGGGGCAAACACCCAGCTCTCAAACGAGAGGGGAGCTCGACCTACCGCATGTTCCAATGCTGGAACAGCTAGCAATAATGTACTTAGCTGAGGGAGCAACACACCCAGCTCTCAAACGAGAGAGAGGGGGGCTCGGACCTACAGCATGTTCCAATGCTGGAACTGCTAGCAGTAAGTTACCTGGCTGAGGGAGCATAGACCCAGCTCTCAATGAGAGAGGGGGCTTGCACAGCATGATCGTTAGAATAAGCGTACTGCAAGCTAGCCAAAAAACTCAGCACATCAGAGAGGCGGAGTGAAGGGCCTATGCTCACCTGATGCTGCTGGTTCCAGGTGCTCTGGGAAAAAAACAGAGAACTCAACTCTCACGTGAGAGGAGAACTCCGAATTCAGAAAGAATAGCGCGCTCATAGGCAACCCTTTGGTAAAGGGGAGCACTGCCAATATTACCACGAGAACAGCCCACGGAGCGAACCCGGGCGCTCGATAGGAAGCAGCATGCTCATAGTAACCCTCAATGATGAGGGGAGCGATACTTCCAAGTGTGTCAAAAATAGAGACACACTGGTTGAGTGGAGCCCAAGGTACCGGGGTCTAACCAACTCAGAGAAAGGGAACGAAGTTATAACGCGTAACCCTTACCGTACAGGATTTCAGAAAGTGCGCAAAGTCTAGCGTGCACACTTATCACTTATGTGGATTTTAGAAAGTGCGCAAAGTGCTCAGCGTGCACACTTACCACTACTGTGGATTTTAGAAAGTGCGCAAAGTGTTCAACGTGCAC
>NW_015546059.1:248529-253897 GCF_001515605.1 Sinocyclocheilus anshuiensis | reverse complement strand
ACGAGCGCGAGAGGGAAAGCCCCTCTTTAAACTCATCGGCCAGGTCCACCTGCGATCCCCACGAGCTCATTCTCTTCCATACCTCAGCAGCGGCGGGTCCTGAACCGCGGGAAGCAGATGGCTGCCCCTCTTTCCTCGAAAAAAGAGACAAACGAGAGCGGAGCTTTTTCATCGAAAAACGCTCACGATGCACGCAAATTGCCCCCTCAAGGACATCGTGTGCGTGCTCCTCGCCCAAACAAAGAACGCAGAGATCGTGTGTGTCATCAATAGCGACGACACGGATGCACACATCCTCTAAACATTCTGCTAATGCTCGCCATAATAATAGGATAGAGATCGCTCTTACCATGTTCAAATGCACGCTTCAAACAAAACAGTCATTGAAGACGAAAAAGAGAATGACATGTTCTCCCGGCGCCTATTTATACTAATAGTCGCACCGGTAGGGACGTCATGGGCTGTCGTCGGCCAACGTGTTGTTAGTGTTTTTTCAATGTATGCTTCAGACACGGGTCACGACGAGGCGTTCCCCCCATAGCGCCCCCTAGAGGATGCAGTTCGAAGTTCCCTTGAAAGGGAACTACAATACCAGGTCAGGCGCTTCAGATGCGTTTGGTGTACCGGCAAGTGCATTATGACATTAAATTAGCTTCCGAAAAGACCAAGTTTTTCAATGCTTTGAGCTCAAGTTAATCAAGTCAAATAGCAAACGCATAAATAAGTGCATATTGTAAAAGGCCCCTGTGCTTTACCTCTTAAGGGGCCCTTCATCCACAAGAACTATATGGCCTACATTTACTCAATAATAATAATCACAAAGTGCAAGTTGTCAGCCTTTAATTTTGCAGTAATAAATGCCATGAACAAAACATCCAAACCCATCTATAGGTCATATAAAATATACATAAAAAACACCGCATGAACTACACATATGCACATATTCGGACATATTTTAGACAGATATCTATATAAAATGTGTAGCATTGAATTGTACGTGTTAACGTTGGTTAAATGCATTATAAAATAACATTAAATAAGGGACAGAGTAGGAGTCACGATTCACACTGGGAACACGGGAACGAAGGAGCGAGGAGACGAGGAGTAAAGCAAATTCCAAAGTCTTTAATGAACGCAAAGCTGGGAACACAGGAACACAGGTAATCACTGAGGACACAAAATGACATATAACAGCGGACGGGAAATGAGGGGCAGAACACACTTTAAATACACAATAACTGATGGGACACACCTGGGATCAATTCAACTAAACAGGGAACCCCTGGAACAAATAAACATAAGGACCGGAATGGGAAGGACCCGGACATATTTTAGACAGATATCTATATAAAATGTGTAGCATTGAATTGTACGTGTTAACGTTGGTTAAATGCATTATAAAATAACATTAAATAAGGGACAGAGTAGGCAGGTAAATTAGTGAAATTGTTGGCTACACCTTTACAAAACTTTCTGTGCACGTTGATTCACACCTTCACAAACAGGTCTTTTTGCTTATGGATCATTGTAACAGGCTGGTAACTTAATTTATGTTTTTACAAGTTTTACTCTACACATGCAATTTTTTTACATCACTAATTTTACCTTAATAATAGTAAAATAATTTATTAACATTAACCAAAAGATGTTAAATATTGTCAAACCATGGTATTATTCTTGACACCTAATGCAATAACTGGGATAATATTAAGGAGTGAAACCTTTGTAACGTGCTACAATACGTTTTTAAGTGTTTACCATCAAAGTTGTAGTTTAGCATTTTTAATTAAATTTAAGTCCACAGGCTCGACAATAAGGACTGACCGATGGGCCGGAGATATAGCGTGAAAGACGCTCGGGACAGATTTGTCACTAAAGCTTATCATTTGCACGTGTTTTATGCCTTGCCGATTTAAACATTCAAGAGAGTTTAAAGCATTCAAGTGCAAGAAGAACAGAGCCCCGCTTTTCTTTCTGAATATTCTTGCTGGAAAAATACATACAAAAGTATGCAATGCTGTTTTACATTTTATTATTCAATTTCTGTACCAGAATACCTACTAACCCATAAACCTAAAGCATTGTTTCATTTTTATTTTTTTTTATCTTTGTTCTATTTATTTATTTGTGAATTTAATAAAAATATTGTATATTACTAATTATAACACTTTCATTGTACAGAAAGAGAACACAGAACATTTACATTAGCCTATCAACAAACATTATCACTGACTTCAGTCTAGCTAGAGTTCAAGCAATCTCAAAAACTCCCATTAAAATCACTCAAGCTGTTTACACTGTGAAATTAATATCTTACATTCATACGCACATCTGCACTTTGTTGATTCCGATGAGAGAATTCGCCAGAGAGCAGCATTCAGTCACTGAACAAAACTCCGGTGTTTCAGCGATGACTCACCTGATCGTCTCTGATTGGTTATTGCATTCATAAGCTCAACAGAATCATGTGTGATTGGTTTTAATGCGCAGCTCTGTAAAAACGCATCTGTCTCTGGCTCTGCGCCAGTCAGCGAACGTAGTCATTTTTCCATTACTGCCACCCACAGGACAAACTGAATCACCCAAAATTGTTTGGTGTGATAAGAATCCAAATTTAGGGTGGCCAGAGGGGGGGGGCAAGCTTGCTGACAAGGGGACACTTAACCCCCCCCCGCACCGCTGTCCGACCGGACTAAGACGTGGTGCCCTTTCAAGGCTGGAAGGAAGGTTTTCAGGGCTAAGAATACCTCCAACATCTCTAGGCAGTTGATCTGATACCCTGTAACTGCATGGAACAAGGGAGGAACAAGTTGGACTTAAACACAGAACAAGTGTATATTTGCACAGTAATTACAGAGAAAAATATTGCACTAGTTTTAATTTAATTGTTCGATGGACAAATTAAACCCTCTACATTTTTTTTATATAAAAAAACCACAGTATACATCCACTGAAATACAAATGTTGTATCATGTATTTTTTCTGCGAACAGCTGGAAAGAGGTAAGCTTGTTTTAAGCTGCATTGAACCTTGATGGTATATTTACAGGTTGTTACCCCTTTATTCCCCAAACTTCGCATATTATGCCCCTACACCTACACGGAGGTACTGAATAGGTACACTATAATTACAAAAAAGTTACACTGCAACTTCAGTTTACTTACGCAGTTCTTTGCAGGTTGCATATCTGGTTGTTACCCCCTTATTACCCAAACGTAACACATTGTTCCCTTATACCTACACGTATGTTCTTTATAGGTACACTATAATTACAGAAACGTACACCGTAAATTCAGTATACTTACATAGTTCTTTGCGGATTGTAATCTAAAGCGTTACCCAATTCAGCGCGGTGCGTTCATGTTCTGGCCATATCTGCTTGTCTGTATAAAGTTTATAAAAACGGTATTGTGTATACTGAGTTTAGTCTTTTATTATCACAGTTTTAGTGCATTATGTAACTTTAAGCGTATAACGGTTTTCTATTGGGGCAAACGCTTGATGTAAAATGATTGTCTTTCCACTTGGATTATGGTGTCATTGTCAAGTAGATAGTGTTTACGACAAAAGAAATGTGAGAGATTTTTATTTTTTTAAACTGGTTGTTGCTTTAGTACATTAAACCACCTAAGAGTTTTTCACGTTAAGCGTTTTAGAATGCCTGGCTTTAGATGCTTGACATTGTAGACAAATAAAACCAGTTAATGACTACATTTTTTATTTAAAAAAAGATGGAAATTGCTGTAGTTTTGATTTTATCTTTGTTTATTTAGCCTTAGTTCTAGTATTTTAGGATTTCCAAAGTTAATGTTAATGCATTACCCAGATTGCACATGTACATCTGCAAGATGTCTGTTAAAGATCGCTTCATCTGGAAAGCATCTGCTGTGTACAAACATCTGATAGACATCTTTCAGACGTCAGTTTTACATGCATTCTAAATCATAAACATCTTAAAGACATCTTCTAAACGTCTATTTGACATCTGATAGGAAACGTCCTATAGACGGATTGCAGATGAGCAAACACTCTAAAAAATAGGTCTTGCAGATGTAATGCAGACGTCAAATAGACGTCTTCGTGATACAGGTGTGCTATCAGGGTATTATTATTATTTAGGCAGGTTGCAAACGTTCAAGTTTTATAATATAGCACAAGTCTAAAACTAGAATTAATGTATGGGCATTTTTGTTTGCTTTGGGACATGCCAATTTCTTTTAGTTTAGTTTAATTTTTTCCCATTTATGTTAGTTTCTATTTAATTTAATTTGAATAGCTATAATTTTCCGTTTATTTTTCGTAAACAATAATAACACAGTGAATATAATGATTGTGTTTCCTAGATTCTTCCAGACGCTCGTTTATGAAGATAGCGTTTAACTCCACCGCTAATCTGACCAACGGTCAGTAACGCAACCAGTAACGGACAACGTGCTTAAAGGTGAGAACGTGATGTTTGTCTCTTATCGCAGCCTGATGCCTCGCTATAATACTAATGAATCGTTCACTGCAGTTGAAGTCAGCGCTGGCTCTGAGAGGAATCACTAATGTGACTCTGAGCTGGTCTCAAAACCCCTGAAGAAGCAGTGATCCATAATCTGCACGATAACGGTGAGTCTGTTTTTACTACCAGCGATCTAACGTGAAGGAGAAACACTGTAAAATCCAGAAACAATGTAAAAGCTCTGTGATTTTCATTTATAGATGCCTGCTGAAGCTGATCTCAGATTCTGGTGCTTCTGTGAGGAGTAACAGCCATCATGAGTTTAATTGCATTATATCATATTCATTATATTTATCTCATAGTCACTGCAAACATGCTGTTTTTATTAACTCTCTGATACATGAATAATCATAAAGAAAAAGAAAAGGAAAAAATGCTCAAGTTTTCAGATTGAATGTTGTCTAACTAAATAAATAAATACAATAAGTAATTATACATGGATTGTGAATGAAAATAAAAGGGAAAATATGCTTAATGTGTTTAAAAAAAGATGCTTAAAAAATGCATCATGCATCAGATGGTTAAATAGTGCTTAAATAATGTAAATGTAACATCATATATAGGGTTTTGTGTGCTTTTCATGTCAGAAATATTCATAATGTAATGTAATTTATTTACTTAATAATTGCAAGTAGTTTAATTCCACCTAAAGTTTTTTATTTTTTTCCAGATTATTTTTATAATAGATTTTGAGGTTTAACTCAATCGAAATACTAATGCTTAATGTTACACTGTCAAATATGCAAAAGAAATCTATCGTATCTCTTGCTCTGGCTACTGTGTATAGACCACCAGGGCCGTATACAGATTTCCTAAAAGAAGTTACAGATTTCCTCTCAGACCTATTGGTTACTGTTGATAAAG
>NW_015546059.1:239867-242303 GCF_001515605.1 Sinocyclocheilus anshuiensis | reverse complement strand
TCAAAATACTTACAGTATAAATTATTTGTAATTTTACAGGTTGTTACCCCTTTATTCCCCAAACTTCGCATATTATGCCCCTACACCTACACGGAGGTACTGAATAGAATTACAAAAATTACAAAAAAGTTACACTGCAACTTCAGTTTACTTACGCAGTTCTTTGCAGGTTGCATATACCCCCTTATACCCCCTTATTACCCAAACATAACACATTGTTCCCTTATACCTACACGTACGTTCTTTATAGGTATATCTGGTTGTTACCCCCTTATTACCCAAACGTAACACATTGTTCCCTTATACCTACACGTATGTTCTTTATAGGTACACTATAATTACAGAAACGTACACCGTAAATTCAGTATACTTACATTGCGGATTGTGGATTGTAATCTAAAGCGTTACCCAATTCAGCGCGGTGCGTTCATGTTCTGGCCATATCTTGTATAAAGTATAAAGTTTATAAAAACGGTATTGTGTATACTGAGTTTAGTCTTTTATTATCACAGTTTTAGTGCATTATGTAACTTTAAGCGTATAACGGTTTTCTATTGGGGCAAACGCTTGATGTAAAATGATTGTCTTTCCACTTGGATTATGGTGTCATTGTCAAGTAGATAGTGTTTACGACAAAAGAAATGTGAGAGATTTTTATTTTTTTAAACTGGTTGTTGCTTTAGTACATTAAACCACCTAAGAGTGTTTCACGTTAAGCGTTTTAGAATGCCTGGCTTTAGATGCTTGACATTGTAGACAAATAAAACCAGTTAATGACTACATTTTTTATTTAAAAAAAGATGGAAATTGCTGTAGTTTTGATTTTATCTTTGTTTATTTAGCCTTAGTTCTAGTATTTTAGGATTTCCAAAGTTAATGTTAATGCATTACCCAGATTGCACATGTACATCTGCAAGATGTCTGTTAAAGATCGCTTCATCTGGAAAGCATCTGCTGTGTACAAACATCTGATAGACATCTTTCAGACGTCAGTTTTACATGCATTCTAAATCATAAACATCTTAAAGACATCTTCTAAACGTCTATTTGACATCTGATAGGAAACGTCCTATAGACGGATTGCAGATGAGCAAACACTCTAAAAAATAGGTCTTGCAGATGTAATGCAGACGTCAAATAGACGTCTTCGTGATACAGGTGTGCTATCAGGGTATTATTATTATTTAGGCAGGTTGCAAACGTTCAAGTTTTATAATATAGCACAAGTCTAAAACTAGAATTAATGTATGGGCATTTTTGTTTGCTTTGGGACATGCCAATTTCTTTTAGTTTAGTTTAATTTTTTCCCATTTATGTTAGTTTCTATTTAATTTAATTTGAATAGCTATAATTTTCCGTTTATTTTTCGTAAACAATAATAACACAGTGAATATAATGATTGTGTTTCCTAGATTCTTCCAGACGCTCGTTTATGAAGATAGCGTTTAACTCCACCGCTAATCTGACCAACGGTCAGTAACGCAACCAGTAACGGACAACGTGCTTAAAGGTGAGAACGTGATGTTTGTCTCTTATCGCAGCCTGATGCCTCGCTATAATACTAATGAATCGTTCACTGCAGTTGAAGTCAGCGCTGGCTCTGAGAGGAATCACTAATGTGACTCTGAGCTGGTCTCAAAACCCCTGAAGAAGCAGTGATCCATAATCTGCACGATAACGGTGAGTCTGTTTTTACTACCAGCGATCTAACGTGAAGGAGAAACACTGTAAAATCCAGAAACAATGTAAAAGCTCTGTGATTTTCATTTATAGATGCCTGCTGAAGCTGATCTCAGATTCTGGTGCTTCTGTGAGGAGTAACAGCCATCATGAGTTTAATTGCATTATATCATATTCATTATATTTATCTCATAGTCACTGCAAACATGCTGTTTTTATTAACTCTCTGATACATGAATAATCATAAAGAAAAAGTTAAGGGAAAAATGCTACAGTTTTCAGATATTTTTTTTGTTCTAAATAAATAAATACAATAAGTAAATGATACATGGATTGTGAATGAAAATAAAAGGGAAAATATGCTTAATGTGTTTAAAAAAAGATGCTTAAAAAATGCATCATGCATCAGATGGTTAAATAGTGCTTAAATAATGTAAATGTAACATCATATATAGGGTTTTGTGTGCTTTTCATGTCAGAAATAATCATAATGTAATGTAATTTATTTACTTAATAATTGCAAGTAGTTTAATTCCACCTAAAGTTTTTTATTTTTTTCCAGATTATTTTTATAATAGATTTTGAGGTTTAACTCAATCGAAATACTAATGCTTAATGTTACACTGTCAAATATGCAAAAGAAATCTATCGTATCTCTTGCTCTGGCTACTGTATATAGACCACCAGGGCCGTATACAGATTTCCTAAAAGAATTTGCAGATTTCCTCTCAGACCTATTGGTTACTGTTGATAAAG
>NW_015546059.1:235872-239361 GCF_001515605.1 Sinocyclocheilus anshuiensis | reverse complement strand
TGAGACACAACCCAGATAGCACACATATGTCTGCAAGATGTCTGTTAAAGATCTCTTCATCTGGAAAGCATCTCCTGTGTACAAACATCTGATAGACGTCTCTAAGATGTGAGTTTTACATGCATTCTAAATCATAAACATCTTAAAGACATCTTCTAAACGTCTATTTGACATCTGATAGGAAACGTCCTATAGACGGATTGCAGATGAGCAAACACTTTAAAAAATAGGTCGTGCAGATGTAATGCAGACGTCAAATAGACGTCTCCGTGATGTACATGTGCTATCAGGGTATTATTATTATTTAGGCAGGTTGCAAACGTTCAAGTTTTATAATATAGCACAAGTCTAAAACTAGAATTAATGTATGGGCATTTTTGTTTGCTTTGGGACATGCCAATTTCTTTTAGTTTAGTTTAATTTTTTCCCATTTATGTTATAATTTAATTTATTTAATTTGAATAGCTATAATTTTCCGTTTATTTTTCGTAAACAATAATAACACAGTGATTGTGTTTCCTGTGTTTCCTAGATTCTTCCAGACGCTCGTTTATGAAGATAGCGTTTAACTCCACCGCTAATCTGACCAACGGTCAGTAACGCAACCAGTAACGGACAACGTGCTTAAAGGTGAGAACGTGATGTTTGTCTCTTATCGCAGCCTGATGCCTCGCTATAATACTAATGAATCGTTCACTGCAGTTGAAGTCAGCGCTGGCTCTGAGAGGAATCACTAATGTGACTCTGAGCTGGTCTCAAAACCCCTGAAGAAGCAGTGATCCATAATCTGCACGATAACGGTGAGTCTGTTTTTACTACCAGCGATCTAACGTGAAGGAGAAACACTGTAAAATCCAGAAACAATGTAAAAGCTCTGTGATTTTCATTTATAGATGCCTGCTGAAGCTGATCTCAGATTCTGGTGCTTCTGTGAGGAGTAACAGCCATCATGAGTTTAATTGCATTATATCATATTCATTATATTTATCTCATAGTCACTGCAAACATGCTGTTTTTATTAACTCTCTGATACATGAATAATCATAAAGAAAAAGTTAAGGGAAAAATGCTACAGTTTTCAGATATTTTTTTTGTTCTAAATAAATAAATACAATAAGTAAATGATACATGGATTGTGAATGAAAATAAAAGGGAAAATATGCTTAATGTGCTTAAAAAAAGATGCTTAAAAAATACTTCATGCATCAGATGGTTAAATAGTGCTTAAATAATGTAAATGTAACATCATATATAGGGTTTTGTGTGCTTTTCATGTCAGAAATATTCATAATGTAATGTAATTTATTTACTTAATAATTGCAAGTAGTTTAATTCCACCTAAAGTTTTTTATTTTTTTCCAGATTATTTTTATAATAGATTTTGAGGTTTAACTCAATCGAAATACTAATGCTTAATGTTACACTGTCAAATATGCAAAAGAAATCTATCGTATCTCTTGCTCTGGCTACTGTATATAGACCACCAGGGCCGTATACAGATTTCCTAAAAGAATTTACAGATTTCCTCTCAGACCTATTGGTTACTGTTGATAAAGCGCAACATGGGCACTATCTTCTCTAATACATTAGAAGCTGTTGCCCCCATCAAATTGAAAAAGGTTAGAGAAAGACGTACTTCGCCATGGTACAACAGTAATACCCACTCTCTCAAGAAATAAACTCGTAGTCTTGAGCACAAATGGAGAAAAACTAACTTGGACGTACATTAACTGACAGTCACCACTGATAAGCTACCACTAAATATTGTAGAAACTTAATTTGCTGTAAAGTTTCTTTGCAACGATTTGTATCGTGAAAAGCACTATACAAATAAACTTGAATTGAAAAAACTTGAATTGAATTTTTATCTTCTGCATGTAACAGCTGTTATCGGGTCATCATGCAAAACATTTGCCTTAAAGATTTACTAATTCCAGCATAATTTAATATCTATAGTGTGTCTAAGATAATATCCTTGAATGTGACGCGAGGACTAGGGAAAAGACTTATGTTTTATTCTGCTTTTCAAAGACAACATTAAAAGTGATCTGGCATAATATCATCTGTCTGTGTTTCTTAGAATTTCACAGCACCAATTTCTCAGTAACTCTTACAAACTAATAATGAGGAACATCTCGTTCCCTGAAGGAGGGAACGGAGACATCACGTCGGTGACCGACAAATTGGGATCTCGTTTAGAGAGACCAATCCACTTCGAGTGTAAACTAAACGAGCCAATGCACATTGGCATGCGATGATTGCATCCAGCTGCTGCTGATCACAGCGTAAGCATAAAAAGGCAGCCGGTGCAACACATACCAGGTTTTCGCTGAGGAGCCGAGCCGGTGACCCGGCCGCTCAGCGGTGGTACAGCAGCCGTGGCAACTGGACGTGACGTCTCTGTTCCCTCCTTCAGGGAACGAGGGTTACATACGTAACCGAGACGTTCCCTTTCAGTCGGTCACTCCGAGTCACGTCGGTGACCGACAAATTGGGATCCCTACCAAAGCGCCATGGATGCTGCCCCTTCCAGTGTCCTGTGCGAGCCACCTGCGCCCCTTTGTGGTGTAGCTGCTCATGCACCTCCGGGAAGAAAGGCACCGAGGCGGGGCGCTGAGATCCAGCGCGAGCCACCCTGAGAAACCAATCGTCCAACCTCGAGGGCTCGGGATGCGGTGGAGGTTTCCACTCTAGCCCTACCCTCTCGGCGGCCCGGGAAAGCATAGCCGACATCTCCGGATCCGATTCAGGCGTTGCCCCCGTCCCAGAGGGCAGCAGCACAGCCAAATCTTCCTCTCCAGAGAGCTCTCCCTCCGATGCAGTGATCGACATCTGGTCACTGGGAGGAGCCCCGAGGGATACCGCTGGTACGCTCTTTAAAGAGGGCCCAGCGTGTTCCTTCGGCGGCTTGGCTGGTTGCGGAGCGCTGGAGGAGTGGTGGGCCCCCGAGGGTTGGTTCCCTGAGGGGTTTGCCACCACTGTAACCCTCCGACCGCCCATGCTACTGCCCGAAGTAGTCCACGCCTGGCTACCGCCAGGACAAACACTAGATTGCGGCAGAGGCAACGGAGCTCTGCCCCCCTGGAGGAAACGGAGCCTGGCCCACAGCACCGAGATGGTCATCTTCCCGCAATGGGAACATGACTCATCCGTAAACGTCACCTCAGCGTGCTTCATGCCCAGACACGTGAGGCAGCGATCGTGACCATCACCCGGTGCCAGGTAACGACCGCATCCAGAAACGCACGGGTGAAATGGCATCTTTAAAATGACGATCCGTCATCTTTACAAAGATGCACCCGCTTATTGTACTCTTTTAGAAAACTGGCTCTTTTAGGGAAATGCTGTTTTACGTGCTGAGATGCATATGGGAAACGGCCGTTTGCAGCACGACAGGAGGTAGTGCAGCCTGAAGTGCGCAACCCACTCGACAAAGGAACGACCACCGCTGAAACGCCGTACGCCAACACAAAAAGCTCCCGAGAGCGC
>NW_015546059.1:229593-234923 GCF_001515605.1 Sinocyclocheilus anshuiensis | reverse complement strand
CCAATGTGCATTGGCTCGTTTAGTTTACACTCGAAGTGGATTGGTCTCTCTAAGCGAGATCCCGATTTGTCGGTCACCGACCTGACTCGGAGTGTCATCAATCATTCGGTCATCAAACCCCGTCATTACTGAAGCTGTTCTTCACACTGTGGCTGCAGCATCACGTGTGTCACTGCTGGTCATACGTTAGTTTATATTCTGCTTTCCTAGTTTCTAATTCAACTGCAACTGCTCATTACTTTATCTTACGTTGAAACGCTTGATTTTAAGTACAAACAGCCAGGTAACGTTAGACAAATGCAAAGGCTCTCATTCCGACTCCCAGCCCACATTTTCCGTGTGATGTCACACAGTGAGACAAACATAAGAAAATCTTCGGGATTCATAGTCAGATTTCAAACTGACCGTAAAATCACTTCGTTGTCGTGCTGACAGAAGCTGCTGATCCAGTTTGTGGGACTTCACTCAACAGGACAGGTCAGTTCAGTTTTTTTATTACAAAATAAATATGACAATATGTAATATGTGGCGACAGTTATTGATTACAAAATCATACAGTATCCAAAATTATAGTCCCACCAAGAATTCACGTTTTGTTTTTTCCTGATTTTTTTGCGATCAAAATAACTGCAATTTTTTTAATAAGATCACACATTTACAATATTGTATGACTTTAGATAGTACAACAGTCATACGTGACAGAAAGAAAAAGAAAGCACGCAGAAAGCTTGATTATTATGTGTCTTACCAAATTTTGACACATACTTTTAATGCAACGTATACTTCTTTTTGTTATAAAATTAAGACCGTATTACAAACACATTCTTTTACTGTGGATTTTGCTTTTTTTTTTGTTTTTTACATTAAGCACAAGCACAGTCCACACTTTCTTCTCTCATTCAGGCATGTTTCTTGCATGCATGGCAATACATTTGAGCAGTACAAACAGCGACTTATAAATTTGAGCAGGGAAACTGCGACTTATGTGTACAAATGGCGAAATATGCTCGAGCGCAGAATACGCGACATTGCAAAATCATGATTTTGCGAAAACCTGTAGGGACGTTAAACAGGTTGGAAAAGCTAAAGCTAATTTTAAATAGAAATTAAATGCAGTGAAAAAAGCCACTTCAAACATATGTCTACACATCAAATTAATTTGCCTTTTCTAGAAAATCTGGCACGAAGAGGAACTGCTGCACAGTCGACAACAGCTCAGTGGTCCGCGGACCGCGCCATCGATGGTGGGAAGGATAGCTCTGTGCTTTCTGCTTCTTGTGCGGCAACCAATGTTGAGGCCAGACCGTGGTGGAGGCTGGATCTTCAGGCTGCGTATCGAGTGAGTATCGTGGTCGTCACCTACAGAGAAGACTGCTGTCCAAACAATAGGAAAGACTTTCAGATTCGCTTCGGCAACTCTCTGCAGGACGAAGGAAACGACAATCCCAGGTGAGGCACCTCAGCGTGAGCCTATTTCTTTAGTTTAGTTTAGTTTAGTTAGTAACTGATTATATTAGATTAGCCACAGAGAGGACAAGTTCATCACCGCTTTGAGCTCTTAAACTAAAATGGAACCAGATCACAAAAGAATAATTGAATGCATATTATGAGAATCAAATTACTTTTTTATAGTAACTTACCCAACACTGGTCTCATCAAGGATATCATTGATATTCTTGATAATCTCCCATTTTCTGTAAAAGCGCCTATGTAATTTAATATATTTATTTGTTGATCGTAAATAAAGTAAAATTCTGTGTGTGTGTGTGTGTCATCATGTAGCTGTGCCGTGATCTCCAGTGATTCAGCATCCAACAGCGTCACCTACTCCTGCTCAGATCGGGAGGGACGGTACATAAACGTCTTCTCTCGTGGATACATTATCTTGGATTTCAAGGCCCTCTTGGTGTGTGAGGTGGAAGTATACGAGACAGGTGATCAAACTCCAGCAAACCATTCTTTAGTTCGTTTTTTAGATGCTTAGACACTTTTGTAGACACATAAAAATGGCGAAAACTACTTTTCAAATATAGTTTTCACTGTATCGTTGTTTTAGTTTTAAAAGTCTATTACATTTTCTGTTGAAGTAGGCTATTTTTAGAGTTTCCAAAGCTGATGTATTAACTGGTATCACTGATCAAATGTTTAACAGCTTTAAATATATTATTGCTAATCTAGTGGCATTTTCGTGTTTAATGTAGGCAGAAGGCATTTTCGTGTTTAATGTAGGCAGAAGTTCCATAATAAAACTCATGTCTAAAACTAAAATTAATTTGTGGCCATCTTTTTTGTTTGTTTTTGGGACATGCAAATGTGTTTTAGTTTACTTTTACCCTAGTTATTACTTTTCCATTTTACTTTTCGTTAACGATAATAACAAAGTGAATTGTGTCTCCTAGAATATTTTACACGCTCGTTTATGAAGATAGCGTTTAACTCCACCGCTAATCTGACCGACCCGACAGTAACGGACAGCGTGCTTAAAGAGGTGAGAACGTGATGTTTGTCTCTTATCGCAGCCTGATGCCTCGCTATAATACTAATGAATCGTTCATTGCAGTTGAAGTCAGCGCTGGCTCTGAGAGGAATCACTAATGTGACTCTGAGCTGGTCTCAAAACCCCTGAAGAAGCAGTGATCCATAATCAACGTGAAAAAGGTGAGTCTGTTCCTAAAACCAGCGATCTAGAGTGAATCTACTCTGTAAAATCCCTCAGTGATGTGGTTAATGAGGAGGAACGTATGAAGCTCTGTGATTTTCATTTCCAGATGCCTGCTGAAGCAGATCTCTGGAGCTTCTCTGAGGAGTAACAGCCATGAGTTTCATTTTCATTATATTATATTATATTCATTATAAAGTTACTGCAAGATGCCAGACTAAACATGCTGTTTTTTAACCCTCTGATCCATGAATTATAAAGAAGGAAAAGGAAAGGTTTATTTTTAATAAAAAGATACAATACCTAAATAAATAAATAAAAACCTTAAGCTTTTTTTATTCCCAAAATTATGCATTTTGTTATAGGGGAAAAACAGATATATAAAATATTAAGGGGTTTTTTTCCACCTAAATTTCCTCAAAATTATGTATTTTGTTATAGGGGAAAAACAGATATATCAAATATTAAGGGTTTTTTTTCCACCTAAATTTCCTCAAAATTATGTATTTTGAAAGACACATGCCTGTATTGAAACAAAAAATTGCAGCAATTATTTCAGTGGTACTTGATGCATCACCACTTTGCATGCCAATTAGATTTTTGATGCTGTCATAAAGAAAATAATGCTAAAACAAGAGGACAATGATATAGAATTGTGTGTAGTGATATAACATCATAACCGGAAATGTTAAAAAGCTGTTGAAGACCTGTCTATTGTAGTGGACATCATGCATCAGAGGGTTAAATAGTGCTTAAACGATGTAAATGTAACATTATTTGGTGTGTTTTCATTATATATATTTCTGGTAGTAGTACGATCTTCACTCTTGTTTTAGCTTAATATACCACTTGGATCAGGCATTTGTCATTTACTTCATAAATAGCACATGATGTCTTCTCAACTATAACTTTCTATTATACAGATAGGAGTTAAATGTTAAGTTTAGAGAGAGAAAGAGAGTCTTTTAGTAAAGTCTTTTTAATAGTCAACACAGTAACATTCATATATTGTGTGTTCAGGGTTAAAACAAGGCGACTCAGACAATCATGGTCACATTTAGGTTGTTCTGGATAAATATACATAAAGTAAAGTCATTCTTGAACATCACACAACACACTGCAGCATCACTTTAACAAAGGGCTTCTAGTTGCTTATTGCTTTAATTAAAATTGTATTGTAATAAATGAACTGATACACAATCCCAGTAAAATAAATATACTTATATTGTCAGTAGTTATCAGTGAATGAGAGTAATTTTAATTGTCCTTCAGATAAACTGCTATGAAATGAGCATGTGTTCCTTGATCAAATGAAAATATAATACACATACTGTATGTACATTGATTCATTCAGCTAAGTACTTTTATACTTTTTTTTAGCATATTTATACAGAATGTTTCAAAGGAATTTTATGAAGCATGCAGGACAAGATGAGTATAAATATGTCAGCAGCCGGAACAATTACAGAAATCAATGAATTATAAAAATGAACAATAAATAAACATCTGCTTGAAAGATTCAGTCTGTGGTTCCAGATTAACATTTATCAGCACAAGTCCTGTGAATAAAACATACATATTGTGATAATCATATTCTCCAGCAGGTTCTAAAGAACCTGTTGAGCTTCAGTGGAAGTGAGATTTATCATAATTCATTTGAATAACTTCACCTTAATGCAGTTATTATAGATTAATGCTCCTACCTTGTTGGTTTTTTCTCCTCGTGTGTTACTTCACGGTAGGGGAGTCTCGTCCAGGACAGTTTAACGTCACTCAACCCCAGAGCGGACTGCAGCTAAAACACACAGACAGCTATTAAAGCAGGTTTCATTTAGTATAACTAGACTGGCCTCGTCATGTGACATACAGCAGCCACAATAGCACTTTATAACTGATATAGGCTTGTTTTATTTTTGATTTTTTCCTTTTTATTTGAAATATTCACAAACATGTTAACTATATCATGAAATATCTCGATTCTCAAATATGTGTAAGTAAATGCATTTAGCACCTTTATAGATTATGTTAGTTGATCTATAATGGGCGATGGGCAAAGTAGCCTAATAGTGTAATCTATTAACTACGCATAAACACTCGTCTTTTTACTTAAATACCAGATATGGGTGTCATGCCATAAAATAATTTTAATACGACTGACTGAATTATAACACTGTACAGAAAGAAAGCAAAGATCATTTACATTATCAAATAAAATTATCACTGACTTCAGTCTAGCCAGAGTTCAAGCACTCTCAAAAACTCCCATTAAAATCACTGAAGCTGTTTACACTGTGAAATTAATATCTTACACTCGTACGCACATCTGCACTTTGTTGTTTCTGATGAGAGAATTCGCCAGAGAGCAGAATTCAGTCACTGAACAAAATTCCAGTGTTTCCGCGATGACTCATCTGATCGTCTCTGATTGGTTATTGCATTCATAAGCTCAACAGAATCATGTGTGATTGGTTTTAAGTGCTGTAAAAACGTGTCTGTCTCTGGCTCTGCGCCAGTCAGCAAATGCAGATTTGAATTTAGCAGCTGGTGATGTTTTACTTTTTTTCCATTACTACCACCCACATGACAAACTGCGCATCGAACCCAAAATAGTGTGGTGTGATGCGATTCCAAATTTAGGGGGTGGGGGGGGGCAAGCTTGTTGACACGAAGG
>NW_015546059.1:214607-217738 GCF_001515605.1 Sinocyclocheilus anshuiensis | reverse complement strand
AGACCATTCTTTAGTTCGTTTTTTAGATGCTTAGACACTTTTGTAGACACATAAAAATGGCGAAAACTACTTTTCAAATATAGTTTTCACTGTATCGTTGTTTTAGTTTTAAAAGTCTATTACATTTTCTGTTGAAGTAGGCTATTTTTAGAGTTTCCAAAGCTGATGTATTAACTGGTATCACTGATCAAATGTTTAACAGCTTTAAATATATTATTGCTAATCTAGTGGCATTTTCGTGTTTAATGTAGGCAGAAGGCATTTTCGTGTTTAATGTAGGCAGAAGGCATTTTCGTGTTTAATGTAGGCAGAAGGCATTTTCGTGTTTAATGTAGGCAGAAGGCATTTTCGTGTTTAATGTAGGCAGAAGGCATTTTCGTGTTTAATGTAGGCAGAAGGCATTTTCGTGTTTAATGTAGGCAGAAGGCATTTTCGTGTTTAATGTAGGCAGAAGTTCCATAATAAAACTCATGTCTAAAACTAAAATTAATTTGTGGCCATCTTTTTTGTTTGTTTTTGGGACATGCAAATGTGTTTTAGTTTACTTTTACCCTAGTTATTACTTTTCCATTTTACTTTTCGTTAACGATAATAACAAAGTGAATTGTGTCTCCTAGAATATTTTACACGCTCGTTTATGAAGATAGCGTTTAACTCCACCGCTAATCTGACCGACCCGACAGTAACGGACAGCGTGCTTAAAGAGGTGAGAACGTGATGTTTGTCTCTTATCGCAGCCTGATGCCTCGCTATAATACTAATGAATCGTTCATTGCAGTTGAAGTCAGCGCTGGCTCTGAGAGGAATCACTAATGTGACTCTGAGCTGGTCTCGAACCCCTGAAGAAGCAGTGATCCATAATCAACGTGAAAAAGGTGAGTCTGTTCCTAAAACCAGCGATCTAGAGTGAATCTACTCTGTAAAATCCCTCAGTGATGTGGTTAATGATGAGGAACGTATGAAGCTCTGTGATTTTCATTTCCAGATGCCTGCTGAAGCAGATCTCTGGAGCTTCTCTCTCTGGAGTAACAGCCATGTGTTTCATTTTCATTATATTATATTATATTCATTATAAAGTTACTGCAAGATGCCAGACTAAACATGCTGTTTTTTTTAACCCTCTGATCCATGAATTATTATGAAGGAAAAGGAAAGGTTTATATTTAATAAAAAATACAATGAGTAAATAAATAAATATAAAATCCTTAGCTTTTTTCTTCCCAAAATTATGCATTTTGATGTTATAAAATGTAACATTATTTGGTGTTTTCATTATATATATTTCTGGCAGTAGTAAGAGCTTCACTCTTGTTTTTGCTTAATATACCACTTGGATCAGGCATTTGTCATTTACTTCATAAATAGCACATGATGTCTTCTCAACTATAACTTTCTATTATACAGATAGGAGTTAAATGTTAAGTTTAGAGAGAGAAAGAGAGTCTTTTAGTAAAGTCTTTTTAATAGTCAACACAGTAACATTCATATATTGTGTGTTCAGGGTTAAAACAAGGCGACTCAGACAATCATGGTCACATTTAGGTTGTTCTGGATAAATATACATAAAGTAAAGTCATTCTTGAACATCACACAACACACTGCAGCATCACTTTAACACGAGGCTTTAAGTAGCTTATTGCTTTAATGAAAATTGTATTGTAATAAATTAACTGATACACAATCCCAGTAAAATAAATATACTTATATTGTCAGTAGTTATCAGTGAATGAGAGTAATTTTAATTGTCCTTCAGATAAACTGCTATGAAATGAGCATGTGTTCCTTGATCAAATGAAAATATAATACACATACTGTATGTACATTGATTCATTCAGCTAAGTACTTTTATACTTTTTTTTAGCATATTTATACAGAATGTTTCAAAGGAATTTTATGAAGCATGCAGGACAAGATGAATATAAATATGTCAGCAGCCGGAACAATTACAGAAATCAATGAATTATAAAAATGAACAATAAATAAACATCTGCTTGAAAGATTCAGTCTGTGGTTCCAGATTAACGTTTATCAGCACAAGTCCTGTGAATAAAACATACATATTGTGATAATCATATTCTCCAGCAGGTTCTAAAGAACCTGTTGAGCTTCAGTGGAAGTGAGATTTATCATAATTCATTTGAATAACTTCACCTTAATGCAGTTATTATAGATTAATGCTCCTACCTTGTTGGTTTTTTCTCCTCGTGTGTTACTTCACGGTAGGGGAGTCTCGTCCAGGACAGTTTAACGTCACTCAACCCCAGAGCGGACTGCAGCTAAAACACACAGACAGCTATTAAAGCAGGTTTCATTTAGTATAACTAGACTGGCCTCGTCATGTGACATACAGCAGCCACAATAGCACTTTATAACTGATATAGGCTTGTTTTATTTTTGATTTTTTCCTTTTTATTTGAAATATTCACAAACATGTTAACTATATCATGAAATATCTCGATTCTCAAATATGTGTAAGTAAATGCATTTAGCACCTTTATAGATTATGTTAGTTGATCTATAATGGGCGATGGGCAAAGTAGCCTAATAGTGTAATCTATTAACTACGCATAAACACTCGTCTTTTTACTTAAATACCAGATATGGGTGTCATGCCATAAAATAATTTTAATACGACTGACTGAATTATAACACTGTACAGAAAGAAAGCAAAGATCATTTACATTATCAAATAAAATTATCACTGACTTCAGTCTAGCCAGAGTTCAAGCACTCTCAAAAACTCCCATTAAAATCACTGAAGCTGTTTACACTGTGAAATTAATATCTTACACTCGTACGCACATCTGCACTTTGTTGTTTCTGATGAGAGAATTCGCCAGAGAGCAGAATTCAGTCACTGAACAAAATTCCAGTGTTTCCGCGATGACTCATCTGATCGTCTCTGATTGGTTATTGCATTCATAAGCTCAACAGAATCATGTGTGATTGGTTTTAAGTGCTGTAAAAACGTGTCTGTCTCTGGCTCTGCGCCAGTCAGCAAATGCAGATTTGAATTTAGCAGCTGGTGATGTTTTACTTTTTTTCCATTACTACCACCCACATGACAAACTGCGCATCGAACCCAAAATAGTGTGGTGTGATGCGATTCCAAATTTAGGGGGTGGGGGGGG
>NW_015546059.1:203132-214513 GCF_001515605.1 Sinocyclocheilus anshuiensis | reverse complement strand
CCCCCCCCCCCCCCCCCCCCCTGCTGAAAAGTGTAATGGAGTATTTGTTTTTTGATGTTTTATCTTTTAAGATTTTGTCCATTTCAATTCTTTGATCTGTTGCACGTTTTCTTACCTGATTTAGAAATGTGTTGCTCACTGCAGCTGTGTCAACACTGGAGGTTAATTTCATCCTCAGATAAACTTTTTTTCCTATAAACTGCAAAAATTGCAAAACATCAAACACAGAAATAAACAAATGTTTTTTTTTTTTGATTGATTTTTTTTTTTGATTCATTCGATGCTTTTAGATGCAGTATGTAGGCCCAGTGATTAAATTAGTAATAAAAAAAAATTATAAAATCAGTGCAGATTCTATGTTAGCCACTTGTGGTACGGTGGTCCCGGGAGCAAAATTTTGCGGACAAAAAATGTCCATCGTCAGACTCAGTACTGTAGCGACATATGAAGCACAGCTCTCTCACATATAAGTCACTTTGAAACCAATCAGCATTATGCTGGTCAAAACGGCAAATTTGCGAACTTTGATTATAATGACTGAAATCTGCCGGGCAGTGTTGCCAACTTAGCAATTTTGTTGCTAGATTTAGCAACTTTTCAGACTACCCTTGCAACTTTTCCCCCCAAAAGCACCTAGCAACATATTTAGCTATTTTTAAAATGTATTTGGCAACTTTTAGCAACCTTTGAAAAGTGACTCAAATTATAAAAAAGACATGTATTTTACCTCTGAATCACACAAAAAAGAAGAAACCATTGAACAGCTAGCCGGCCAAGCAGCACATCAGCCAGAAGCAGTACACACATCACATGTGAATCAGTAGTTGCTATCTCCAATAGTTCAATAATAATTGTTCAATAATAATTGTTCATTTATGATACGCCTTGTTATTAGTTTGTACCCATAATTGTTGATCAGTTAGGAAAGATCTGTAGAAAAATGGAAAAGGTAGGCTAATTTTCTGCCAGGACATTATTAGTGAAGTTTACAGACATTTCCTGTAACCCTACACAAAATGCAAAGCATGATTTAAAATACAGGTAAAATGCCTGTGCAAATCAATGAAGAAAATTATTTCATATAAACACAGTACATTTTGCCCTATTTTTATGGACTTTTCTTAGAGTGTGGCATACTAACACTTATTCAAGGGCAGGCTTTAAGATGGTTTAGATCCTACCTGTCCGATCGCTACCACCTTGTTCAATTCAATGGGGAGTCATCGCAATTATCACCAGTAAAATATGGAGTGCCAACTGAAAAATGAGTGTTTACTATTTTCATTTTGCATTATTGACACACTATTTTCCTAATTAATGCTGTTCAGTTGCTTTGACACAATCTGTATTGTTAAAAGCGCTATATAAATAAAGGTGACTTGACTTGACTCGACTTGTATTTTGAGTAATACCTGTGTCTCCATGTTTTGCTTGCTGCTGAGTAGGGAACTTGTGCAAAGTCTCATGGGTAAAATCTTTGGGTGATATTCCCAAAGTGGCGTAGTCAGGCATTAATTGTATGTGTCCCTGGATTGGGGTCAAAATTATTGGCCAATTCTACTGGGCCACATAGGGCCTGGCTACAGTTATTTTGGCCATTTCCCCTCCTGAAGTCTTATATTTATATCCCACCGATTATTTAAAATAAAACCTTATATCTTTTTACTTTAATATCTGGTATTGTTGTAATTTGTGTTTGTCCTGGGACCTGGAGACGGGAGTTCTCTCCCTCTCTCCCCCCAACTTTTGTTACCCTCCTTTCCTGCCCCTAAACCAAAAAGGGAGATTGATTCATTACAACATTTCTTAAATTCTGTGATATTTACAGATTTATTATGTGTGTTGAATGTGTTTGTTTATCAGACACTAGATTATCAACAACAACATATGGACAAATGACAGTGTAGAAAGTATTTCCAGTCTCACACTGATATTAACATTTCTTTACACCTTTCTTGTTCAGTCTATTTTTAACCCCTTTTGTATTGCTTTGCCAGGTTGCGTCCAGGAGAATGTGTTTTGGTCACTGATGTGTTACAACCCTGGTTTAGGGTCAGGGAAGATAACAAATAACGAAATCTGAACCCGTTGCTACCGTTCCGGTAAATGTATTTTTAAGTCTTGTAGTGACACAGTAAAGAGGCAATCGCTTCAGGATTGGGCAATGCCAAAATAATAAACAAAACATTTCACTAACTGAACCCAGGGATTCTAAGTAACCTATGCGAAAGAAAAGGAAAACAAATGACAGCAGTCTTCCCTGACTCCCGATCTAAAGCATAAACAGGAGAAAAAATGAAATTTACAATAAAGAAAACTGGCACCCAATCCCTACAGCCTATATGGTGGGAGAAACTGTACTATTTACAATATTTACAAGGTACAAAAGAATAGTGGCACACTCGCCAGCTCACAAAACTCAACAGAAAGAAAGAAATGGGGGTTAAAGAAAGTAGATGAATGGCTTAGGCAACAAAAACAACAATTAACACGAATAAAAATGAAGGTCTAGATAATCAGAGATCTACACAACAGAATTCTCAACATGATAAACTCAACGCTATGTTACTATGAGACTCTAAGTCACAACAAACAACAACGCCAACAACTCTGCTCTCTCCTCCTCTGCCTTGTTACATCCCGATATTTCAAAAGGTGCTGGACTTCGAGTAATGAGTCAGTAGTTGCGTCTTTGTAAATACAATTAGGGCGGAGTCACCTAAAAGCAAGCGAGAGAAAGACAAAGATAAACACGGAAAAATACATCGCCAGATGTATCAGATGGAAATTCTTGTAACAACTATGCAAATCACCAAAAACATAGTGTGAAAGTACAGCTGTAGAAAGTTGCTTTTGTTCTTTGTCCAGTGATGAATTATACTGTATGTCATAATATCTTCTGTATGTTGACTTGATGTATGTTAACTATAGTAGCTCTAGATCAGGGGTGTCAAACTCAATTCCTGGAGGGCCGGAGCCCTGCAGAGTTTAGATTCAACCCTAATTAAACACAACTGATCCAACCAATCAAGTCCTTCAGGCTTATTTGAAAACTACATGGTTTCGGTGTTGGAGCAGGGTTGGAACAAAACTCTGCAGGGCTCCGGGCCTCCAGGAATTGAGTTTGACACCCCTACTCTAGATGAACCCACAGACCTTTTGTTCATGATTTCCACTCCATCAGTCTGATCGCTGATCATTTCCATGTTGTTTTGTGTGTATTTGAATGCTCTCAGGCAGGATGTAAATCGGGAGCTCGACAGGAGTCCATCATCTGCTCAAACCTCAAACAATGAGCCGTCACTTCATACAGAGCTCAGACTGTACACATTTTTGGCTGTTTTGCCTCAAACTCAGACATAAGCACCACTGTAAGCTATTAGTGTTCAGAAAGACACTTTTTTTTGACAAGGATCAACTGGAATGTTTTCCTCCAACATTATTTTCTTTAACATGGCTGATATCTTCTTTTGTGAGGTCAATCACCCAACATTCAAAATATATTTAGGTCTAAATTGAAGATTTATGTGTTTGGATTACAGTTTTAACATGAACTTATAAACTTATTTGTGATGTACAATCAATTTCAGATGTAAATGAGAACTCTTTTGAAGAGATCCCATGCATTTTTGCAGCTCATAATAAAATCACTGAGAGAAAATTGAGTTGAAGAGGAGGGGACTATTAGCATCAGTACAGTGTTAAATTCGAATTATGCATCATTTATGCATGTCAGAATGTATGCAGCTAGAGGATTTCCCTGTGAAACTGCATCATTAAATGTGCCTCGACCCGTGACTTTGCAAACCGAAGTTTGGATCAAGTCTTTGATCAGCTAATAAATTATGGGTGGATCTGAGGTGATTGTTTAAAGCCTGTTATGATCGATGAAGTATATGCTGACACAAACAGATTTGTTCTCAGAAACAGTATTCACATTCTTCAGTGAAATTGCTGACTTTGCATTTAATGTAAGGAAAAGGCGTACATCTTGTGTTTCTTCAGCATGTCATCACCAGTCATTTTTTCTCAGCTTGCTTCTTGTGCTTAGATGTACTTGTATATCTAGTCCAATGATTTGCACAATCAGGTGTAAAAAAAAATTAAAAAAAACTCCGGAGTACCAGACACAGCCAGTGAGGAAAAGACAAACATCTTGAAAGTTGTTTTCTAAGAAGGCGTCTTCCAGGAACCTTCCATGTAAATGTGTAGGTAAATGTTCATATGGAATAGTGTGGCCAAATGAGGATGAGTTTCACAGGAACCACGTGAACATGCTGCATTTGATTACCTGTGTCCTGTAGAACAAAACAGCTGATTACAACTAACCTACAATAGAACACTATTATAATAATAATAATATTACAACTGTGTTAGGACATAGATGAAGCCCTGGATGCAGTTTGGCATCTGTTAGAGGAGAAACTAGCACAGATGTGAAGTTACTTTCTTTGGCAGCCAATCACCTGAGTTGTAAATATCATGTGACTATAATGACATAACACTGAAAACACACCGTCAGAGCACATTTGCAACCGACTAAACTGACTAAGGTGTATTAAGTGATAAAAATATATTTTGCAAAATACACATACTCATCTCGGCACCAATAAAATGTCCAAGACCATAAAATGTATTGCCATATTATATGTAATATCTAATTAATATAACTACTGATGTAAAAAGGAACCCTAAAGAGTTTGTCATTTTTTAGAATGTATGTACAATATGAACACAATAAGTACATTGCACTTATTTTTATGTAAGTACATAGTAGTTAAGACCACTTAATATAAAGTGGGACCGAAAATGTTATTTTGTCACACTGCACTGATATTTTTGAACGTCTGTCTTTATTTCGAGAAAAAAAAATGCCATATTGTAGTTCCATCATCTACCAGCAGAGGCTGCAAGGCGCTCACTAACCTGCTGACTGAGTGCACTGTAGTGTTCACAGCTGGCTCAGTGGTCAGTTTATGAGAAGATGCAACACAGAGAGTTACACAGTTGTAGAATACAAAGCTGAATTCAAACCAGGATTTTTTATTTTTTTTTCACCAGGATGTTTTATCTCAGGACAGAAGCAGCGAGCAGCAGTTTGCAGCATCTGTCCTTTGCTTGATTGAATCAGTGCTAATAGTCTTACAATTACAATTATTTCTTATTGTACTATATGCATGCTTTTATACGAATATATAACCTAAATACGTGGTTTTCTTTGATGTTCTGAAAAAGTGATTAGTAAATTGTTAAATTCGGCTGACGTAAGTGTGTCACCAATGTCGTCTTGTTGACTGATATAACGTTGTGAAGTAACATAATATATATATATATATATATATATATACACACACACACACACACCACAATAATAATAAAAAAAACAGTGATCCAGCTTGTACTTTAAACATGCCGTTTTGTACTGCAAATATTGCTTAGAAATTGCACGCACTGATGCATTATGCATTCCTCATTTAAAAGTAACTTTAAATAAAATATCATCAGTAAAAAAAATGTAATTGTCATTTCATAACAGCATACAATGTGCCTTTAGTAGCCTACGCTGTGTAAAAGGTCAAATTATTCACTTAGAAATAATGTAATATTGTAATAGTAAGATTTAAATATTATTAAATCTTATTATTAAGAGTTCTGGAAACTCAAATGGCTGCGCAGTAAATCTTATTTTAATCGTAATCACGATTTCTTTCAACAATCTGCATGGATTTTTTTTTTTAAATCCTAATAAATCTTAGAATTACTTCATGATGGGACATTAAGTCATTTTAAACATAAATGTGGAAATTATCATATAATTTAAATGACGCATCCTCTGACAGAAGTGGTATGCAAAGTTAAACTAATGTCTCTCTCTCTCTCTCTCTCTCTCTCTCTCTAATCATTCATTGAAACATCCCCAGTTGAAAGCAGAACAAATCAAGAAGCGCTTGATATCAACATGAGGGTTTTCTACAGGAGTCTGTCGCTTTTACTATGCAAGTAAAACTCACAAACAACTTCAGTGTGTCTAATATCTTATAGTGATTCCAACTTTTTTCTTTTACTACTGTGTAAGTTTTATTTTTCTTACCTTACATTCTCAGAAAAAGGTACAAAAGTTGTCACTAGCAGTACCCTTTCAAAAGGTACACATCAGTACCTTATTTACCCCAAAGGGTGCATGTAAGTACCATAAAGGTACACATTAGTCCCTAAAGTGTACATTTTAGTACTTTTATAGTAAACATATTTGAACCTTCTGAAAAGGGACCACCCCAGTGACAGCTTTCATACCTTTTTCTGAGAGTGTTTCCTTCTAGTTTTAAGCATAAATCATTTAACAAAATGATTTCTCATTTCTTTTAGGTTTTTTTTCAGTTCAAATGAAGGTGAATGGAAAAGAAGGTTAGATTTCCTGAGTTCAACACTATTAATGTCTAATTTAATTCATTGTGATCTAACCAATCTAACCGCAAACACTTATCTTCATTCAAACAGTATATTTTATCCAGGGGCAGATTTATTGATTTGGGGGCCCCAGGCAAAATATATGAATGGGGCCCTATGTATTTGCGCACATTTACAAATTTAGCCTTTAGGTTCCATTGTTGTGATGCATTGCTGCTGCATAATGGTGAACCACAGTTGTGTCCAATGTTTCTACATTTTTCATGTACATGTTATAATGGCTTTCTTTCATGTTGTAGACCACGAAATAGCAATTGATTTACAGTTTTCACAAAAACAAAATAAATTATAAAATGAACATCACAATTGAGCCTTTAAACCATTTTTTAAGAAAAGTGAGTCAGAAGTATAAGTTATGATATTAATTTAAAACAGGGTTAAGAGGGTGGATTTTCGCATTGGTCTGAACAAAAGCTGCAGACGGGATTATTGAAAATGTACATTGATTCTCTGTCAGCAGGAGGCGCTTTTGGAACATCAGAAATACAGCGGTTTCCCCGATAACGGCTGTAAACAAAGCAGTGCTGCTCATTAACGCTACGTTATCAGATAAAATTAAAATGCCATCGAAACTTTTCTGAAGACAGTCGGCTCCCTTCAGAGATTCATTCATGTAAAAACTTGAATTAGTGTGAATGAGAACAGTGTGAAAAATATAGCCTATATTGAGGAGGAAAGTCCACTGATGGCTGTGATGAGTTACCAGCGTAAGCCTGTGTGCCAAAGGCTGTCTAATTCTAAACTTTAAAATACACTTTGTTATTTTAACTACAAATTTAAATGAAAATTAAAAAAAAATGAAAAGGAAATTATACATTTACACACCTAAGGATTATATCAACCAAACAAGTAACTGCGTATGCGTTCTATACTTGGGTTCTTATGAATAAGTAGCAGAATTTAAAACAATAAACATATAATATGCACTGTTGCTCAATATTTAATTATAGCTTCAGATACATGATATTTTCATTTGCTACAAGCAGGATACACGAGAAGTGTGTTTAACTCGGACACGCAGACGGTTGTTGTGGTGATAAACACTGTAAACAGCAACCGTTCGTGTGTCTGCGCTTAATGCACAGCTCGTAGATGAAAAGCATTTTAGGGGGCCCTTGGATTTTGGGGGCCCAAGGCGGTTACCTAACTTTGCCTAATGGGTAAGTCCGCCTCTGATTTTATCTACAGCAGACTTACCATATATTTAGATTATTTCATTTAGTGTTAGTGTGTTTTAATATTCATTAACAAAGGACTATCGATTTTTAATATCAGCCATACACACTCCTTTTTTCAGTCATAAGTGTATTTTAAACAATCTACCTATACTTTGACTAAATATTTGACTGTGTCTTAACTTATGTGCACAGATAGTCGGGATGAGACATTTAAAACGTCCTCAGTTCATTTGGTTTTTACATCCATTTAAGGTTTATCTAAAATAAAATAATTCAAATAATGGAGATGCAGTTTGCACTAACATTTAGTTGATGCCCTCAGGCCATCCAAGATGTAAATGAGTTAGTTTGTTCATATAGGAACAGATTTGAAGAAATTGAGCAATTAATCAGTCTCAGCAATGGATGCTGTGACGTGAATAGGTGCCGTCAGAATGAGAGTCCAAACAGCTGATAAAAAATCACAATAATCCACAAGTAATCCACACCACTCCAGTCCATCAGTTAACGTCTTGTGAAGCGAGAAGAAACGCATTAATCATTAAGACGTTTTTAATGTAAAAAATATGAATCCATAATCCATAATAACGCTTCCTCCAGTGGCAAAAGTCGTCTCGTCTGAATCAGGAGACAAATATTCAGATCCAGCACCATTTACCAGTGTTTTATACCAGCGTATATTTGTGGTCTTTTTTCTCTCTTTTATTATTTTCCATTTGTTTGATGACATATTGTTATAAATGTAAAACACTCTACACCTATAATCATTCCAGTTTGATTTGTATAGTGCTTTTCACTATATGCATTATTTCAAAGCAGCTTCACAGAAACTCGTAATATTAATGTTGATACCATATTATTATTTGTTAAATTCCAGTCGGAAATAGAAATAAATAATTGTCACTGTATACATAAATAAGGTATTCTCTTGATCATATTCCAGTGAACATAGCAGGATGGGGCACAGCCAATCAGTCAACATCACTTCAGAATATGCATGGCCACTATGCTCTGGATGGGTTGAGCTACACCTGTACTCATACAGAGTTACAGAGTGACCCGTGGTGGAAGCTGGATCTGCTGAAGTCGTACAGCGTGAACAGAGTGACCATCACTAACAGACCCGACTGCTGTGAAAGCAGGATAAATGAGGCAGAGATTCGGATTGGAAACGACTCTTCAGATGTTTTCAACAACCCAGTGTGAGTCTCTCTGATATATTCTTATTTCTGTCATGAAAACTCTCGGAGGGATTGGCCTGGTAATGTACATGACAATGTTAATGTATTTGGTTTTGGCAAAATAGATCTGCTACGTTGCTGCTGCTGCGGCAGAACAAGTACTGAGACTTGCTACTACCAATACATCTACAACATGCTGCTGTGAGCATTTAAGAAATATTGCTGCTCCAAATATGACATACATGAAATAACCCCCCACAAAGCAGGAGACATAGAAGGGACAATACAAGCCAAAACAAGAACAAAACACCCCCCTAACAAGCAGATCTATCGTCAAGACATATGTACTGCTGCTGCTCCGAAGAGCCATGTGAGCCGCATGCATGACTATCTATGTGAGCCTTGGCTACCATGCCGACCGGCTTAACTCTAATTAGAAGCGCACTATGTGTAATGTTTAATTAACTAAATGGATATTCGTTGCAATCCGATAGATAAGACCCCAGCACCCACCTGAGCAAATATCATAATTTAGTCATTTGATAACTGCTGTTAATTCTCCACTTCATCAGTCCCAGCAGCAGTGTAACAGTTTGTTAATTCATGTTCGTGCAATGATGAGACGGACAAATTTAGTCAATGCAAGCCATTTTACTCTCTCGTGCAGATAAAAGTTGTCAAAGTTACAGTGCACAAAAACCCCTGGGTTGACTGACCTGCAGTGTTGGGCAGTAACGCATTACTTAGTAATGCGTTACTGTAATTTGATTACGTTTTTAGTAACGGAGTAATTTAACGCGTTATAATTTTCAAAATAATAATTAGAATATAGTTACAAGCCGAGGTCTCTATACGTTACTGCCGCGTTACATTGCTGACAGAATGCAGTGTTTTACAATCTAGATTGTAAAAAGAATGTAGCTCACGCACTGTCGAGTCAAGTGCCAGTGGATTAGAGACCTGCTCCCGTGAGACCCGACGCAGCAGAGCGGGACAAGACTTGATAGGCGAGTGCAGAGACTCGTGTGTGTGCGGGATGTGGGAGAATAAAATGATTCACGGGACTCCCGCAAAATCGAAATATCGAACTAAATTGTTATTCATCTATTGCACAAAAGCAACATGAACTAATATAAAATATAAACGATTAACAGGTGCAAGCGTATGCAGAGTTTCTATTTAGGATATAACACGTGTTTGCTGCATTGAGCAATGCAGTGCTGAAATTTGCATGCTCACGAATCCTCTCATTATAACACACAAATTGTAGACATTATGAACGATTCATTATGCATACATTTATTGTGTTATAACTTGTAAATAATAATTATAAATGCAGGCTCTTTGCTGGCATTCTGCTATGCCTAACCATACACGCAGCAGCCGCTTGCTTTAGTTAAAAATAACAGTGTTCTGTGAATGTTGATGCTTTAATAACAAATATTTATCGGGAGTGTGTATGCTAGGATTTCATTCATTTCATGGAGAAAAAAAGTAACATAACTAGTAATGTAACTAATTACTTTTGAAATAAAGTAATCAGAACAGTAAAGTGATTACTTTTAAAAGGAGTAATCAGTAATTTAATTACATTTTCAGAGTAACATGCCCAACACTGCTGACCTGAACTGAAATAAAAAGCAGAAAATAATGTTCTTTCTCCGTTTTCTAAATTACATAGCACAGCGAGAGCACACGTCGCACGAGCACATTTCTACGAACTACACTACCCATAATGCATTTCACTCGGCACTAACTGTTACAGCCATAGATAGTGATCTTCAGCTCTTCAGTCTTCAGTCTCCTGCAACACTGTCATTGATATGACTGCTATAAGCACGTGCTTCTGACGCTGCATGCAGCTGAAATCAACCACACACTCATCACAGTGAAAACATCGACCTTAGAAATAACGAAAGTGAACACTGGGATAATTGCCGATGTATATGGCGAACCCCCATTGAAATGCATACACAAGAATGCTTATTTAATTTAACCTGTTTCATGTCCATTACTATCGGCGTGTCCTCAGAGCGATATGCTCTAAACTGCGTTTTGCTCCAGCTGTATAAACACCGATGCTAAATGCTGCTGCTAATATGCTTAATATTCACTCCTACTCAGCACAGCTAGTGAAACATCAACCTTAGAATTTAAATGAATGCCGCTGGAGATGACGAACCCCGGTTGAATTGCATACATAAGAATGCTTATTTCATTTAACCTGTTTCATGTCCGTTACTATCGGCATGTCATCAGAGCGATTACATGCTCTAGACTGTGTTTTGCTCCAGCTGTATAAACACAGATTCGTAAAATCCTGCTGCTAATGCTTAATATTTCGCTCCTGCATACAAAGCAAACTGCTAACATGACACTTAGTTTAAACTTGATTATGGTTGCTCATTTTTGAATTCAATTAGGCAGACCACACAATACACACAGTGACATGGATTAGAAGAGCATTCTGTAGCGAATGAGCTCATAAGGGAAATATGAATAATTAATCATAACTAGTTATAATTAATTATAAATATTTAGATCCGCTGTAGAT
>NW_015546059.1:202355-203049 GCF_001515605.1 Sinocyclocheilus anshuiensis | reverse complement strand
GAGGAGGGAGAATAAGAATAGGAAGTTATGGAACCATTTGCATATTCAGCAGATCTAACGCCTGAAGGAAACATCATTCGTAGTTCAACTATTCAACTATTCAAATTCGTAGTTGTAAAAAGGTGCAAATGATACCTAATGTATGTTAATCTAATGAATAACTGATTTGTTAAATCAAATGAAAAATTGTGTTTTTGATTGGTCCAGACGCTACATTCACTTATCTTAGATGTTGATTTTGCTGTTCTGAAGCAGCTGCACCTGCTACGGAAAGCACTACTCAAATATTTGAATGTTGAGCAGCAAACTCATTGGCTACTGATACAGGAGAGAACCAATCAGCTGTGCCATGTGATAATGATGTCATTAGGTCAGATTGAGTTAGACCTATCGGACTGCGCCATCTAGAGTTTCATGCCAGAACTCTGTATATATAGCCTAAAGAAATTCTGGCCAGTTGGTCGGTACGTCACTGAAAATAATGTAAACTTGCAGTTAAGGGAGTCAGATGTCAATTCAGTTCAGTGAAGGATTAGTCTGAACTCTTGTCCAACTCTTGTCTTTTTGAGCGATTCATTTACATGACTTAGGGCTGCACGATAAATCGCATGCGATATAATTAAATGCGCATCTTATCAGTAAAGCCGGTTCTGTAATCAGCGGTAAATCTCCATCACGTGCGTGCTTTCACATT
>NW_015546059.1:172698-202199 GCF_001515605.1 Sinocyclocheilus anshuiensis | reverse complement strand
CGCTGATTACAGAACGGCTTTACTGACAAGATGCGCATTAAATATCGCATGCGATTTATCGTGCAGCCCTAATGTCATGACTCATTTGTTTATGAATCGCACTACACTTATGTTTTAGAGTGTTTTTCTCATCTGCAATATGTCTATTGGACGTTTCCTATCAGATGTCAAATAGACGTTTAGAAGATTAGTATGTTTATGGTTTAGAATGAAAGTAAAACTGACATCTTAAAGATGTCTATCAGATGTTTGTACACAGCAGATGCTTTCCAGATGAAACGATCTTTAACAGACATCTTGCAGACTTATGTGTGCTATTTGGAAAGAGTGTTGTCAAAGAAAGAAACAATTTATAATATTGTATATAAAATAAATTCAGGGATAATGGGCAAAAGAAAGCGACTCGCTCTTTCATTTTTCTCCAGATGTACTGTAGTTTCTACTATATTCTACTCCAGCAGGAGCTACCTACAGCTACTCGTGTCATGGGATGGAGGGACGTTATGTTTTTGTGAATCTTCCTGGAACTTCAAAGTATGATACTTTGTGATTTTTCCAGGTAATTCAGAGCTAATTAAAAACCTTGCGATTTTGACTTTTAAGCTATTCTCATTTCATAAAAGTGTTTTTTAATAAGTTTAGTTCCAGTCGATGTCCATAGTCTTCAGAAATATACCCAGACAGTGCTGAAAGTGCAGTGCCTAATTTGACAGAATAAGTCCCGCCTTCTAAATAAAAGAGCCAATCGCCAATGGGTAAATCCATCGCGTGACTGCAGCTGCAGTTGGAGGCTCTGGTTGCCATATAGAAACAGTCAGTCCTGAATGTGCGTTTTGGACTGCACATGCGCTGCCCATTTTTTTAAAATGTTTTAACAACATTTATGGGACAGTTCATGTCAGATTTTGTTGCTGATTTGAAATGTTATTTAAATGTGAATCTGGCAGGCAATTTTTTTAGATTTCAGGATTCCAGAGTGAAAAGATATTCCTTGAAAGGTACTTTGTCTAGACTCGACAGTTCAAACTGATCTGATAGAAATGCATTATAGATTGAAGTAAACCTCCTGAAACACTTTGAAATATAAAATATTCTGACTAAAACCATTTCTTGACACTGTGACATCTTCCCGATAATTTGGAAATAGGAAGAACCGTTGCACAGTCATCAACCTTTGGCACCTGGTTTGCTGAACTTGCCATTGACTTCGGTCCATGTGTAACAGAGGTTATCGCGGTCATCGTGTTCCTCAACCAATTTTCAGACTAACCCATGGTGGAGGGTGGATCTGAGTTCTGTGTACCGAGTTAGTAGAGTCGTAATCACAAACAGAATAGACTGCTGTCCAGAACGAATAAACGGAGTGGAGATTCGCATCGGACACTCTTTGGAGAACAATGGCAACAACAATCCCATGTGAGATGCTCTTTCAGTGGCTTAATATCCATAAAAATCCCTGAAAACACACATAAAGAAAGACTAGAAGTCTAACTGAGGTTTTCTGTGTCTCTCTTTAGATGTGCTGTGATTTCTAGCATTCCAGCTGGTGTTTCCTCCACCTACATATGTAACAATATGATACGTGAATATGTTCATTCCTGGATATTCAAAGCATCTTACTCTGTGTGAGGTGCAGGTCTATGGAGAAGTTGTGATCAAACAAGGAAAATCAAGATATAAATGAATTACATTTCTAATTTTGGGCTGTTGATTACAAAACTAGTGTCTGTTTTGCTTGAACCCGTCACAGTTTCTCACAAGATATGATGCTTTTCGTAGCATTTTTGCTTTTGAGAACCATTTGTAAGGTGAAGAAGTCTTGTATTCTCTCTTAATCAGCAGAAAAACACCACAAACGCATGACTCCTGTCTGAATCTGAGCCACATTACAACCATTTGTTCAATTCTCTACCCATTTTCACATATGTGACAGTATTTTATACCTAATCCTGATTTCAATTATGGCCAGTGACCGAAGAAAATGCAAACATGAGCCAGATTTTTCTGCTCTATCTGTACATACAATTATTAACAGAACGTTAATGAAAACCATATTTATTCACTTATATATCTGTGTTTATGCAAAGTTAAATAATACATCTTAAATACTTATTTTTGTCATTAAAACCAAGACTTTGACATTTGACTGCTTTTGTTATTTTGATAAGTGCATTTAAGCTGATGCACATATACTGTATTATTTGAAAAATCCTTATCATTTCATAAAAAAAAAAAAATTGTATTTGATGGAAGTTCCCTATCTGTCGGTCACTACGAGTTATGTCGAATGACATATGGGGTCTCACTTGGGAGGCCAATCATCTCTGAGTTTAAGAGAAAATGCCAATGAGAATTGGCTAGTGGTATTTTTTAAAAAAACCTTTGTGTACTGCGTTAGATTAACCTACTATTTATACTTAGTGCTAATTAAATACTTTTATTCTGCTATTTACACTTAAATGACATCTAATGATAATGCTATTTCTACAAACAGAATTTGCTATAATTTCTATTAGAGTTACATATCCATGCTGAAGTTATCTTTAAAAGTTTGAAGTTACCTATCTGTCGGTCACTACGAGTTATGTCGAACGACATTATGGGGTCTCACTTGGGAGCCCAATCATCTCTGAGTTTAAGAGAAAATGCCAATGAGAATTGGCTAGTGGATTTCACATGCTGAGCCCCTCCCCGTGCACACGGGTATATAAGGCGACAGCGTGCATCCACTCATTAGATTTTTGCTTCGTAGCCGAGTGGTTGTATGAAAAGCTGTTATACTCCACAAAGTCATTCATCTGCTGTGTGTCGGGAAGCTGTTCTGGTTGGCGGTACGGCGCAAACAGCGGTGTCCCTTTCAGCGATTCCCCTGGGCACTTCAACTAAAGGAGCAGATTTCCTAAAAGAGCAAATAGCGGACGATTCGCGTCTTTTTAAAGACACCGTTTCGTCCGTGTCCTTCTGGATGCAGTTGTTTCCTGTCCTCTGACAACGACCACGAACGTTGTCTTCCGTGTCTGGGCATTCAGCACGCTGAAGATGCGTTGGTGGATGGTCCATGCCCGTACTGCGAGTACATGACCATGGCAACGCTGCGATCACGTCTCTCTGTTCTTAAAGGGAAAGGAGCAGACCCCTCTGTCACTACCCATCCCGGTTTCTCTGCCACGAGCAGGGGACCGCCGGCTAGTGCTCTGGGAGATTTGAGGGTGACAGTGAGAGCTTCTCCGCCGGGCCACGCCCCACGGACCTCTCACTCTTTCTGCAGCGCTTGTCCTCTGCGGCTGCTGAGTGATTCTGCTGGGCTGTCTTATGGCAGTCCCAGCATTTCATTTGGTGTGCCGACAAGGGATCAGATGTCGATTGCAGCATTGGGGGATGGGCTATTGATCACTGTCTTCCATGTCTGGGCCTTCAGCATGCTGAAGTGGCGTCCGTGGATGAGTCATGCGTCTTCTGTGGACACATGTCCATGGCATCGCTGCGATCGCGTCTCTTTCTCCTCAAGGGGAGTGGAGCAGACCTCTCTGCCGCTACCTGTCCCGGTGTCTCTGCCACGAGCAGAGGACCGCCGGCTAGTGCTCTGGGAGATTTGAGGGTGACAGTGAGAGCTTATCCGCCAGGCCATGCCCCACGGACCTCTCACTCCTTCCGCAGCGCTTGTCCTGTGCGGTTGATGAGTGATTCTGCTGGGCTGTCTTATGGTGGTCCCAGCATTTCATTTGGTGTGCCGCAGCGGGATCAGATGTCGATTGCAGCATCGGGGGATGGGCTATTGACCTCTGTGGATGAAGATTCGGCGGGGCTGCCCCCCTTGGGTGTTGCCTCTCCACGCGTTTCTGGCCAGTCCCTCTGTGGACACAGGGAGTTTTGCTGTGATGACTCAGAACGCAATGCCTTCTGGGCCACCCAGTACAACTCCCCATCGCTGCACCACTGCGGGTACGTCGACTGTCCCTTTGGTGCCATTAGTACAGAGTTTGGGAGCGTGGTTTGCGTTACCCAATCCATCCTGCTGGCTCATTCGGACGGTTCGACTCGGCTACGCGATTCATCGATTGTCCCTCTGGTGCCACTCGTACGGAGCTTGGAGGCGTGGTTTGCACTGCCCAACCCATCCCGCTGGCTCATTCGGATGGTTCGACTCGGCTACGCGATTCAGTTCGCCAGGCGACCTCCCAAGTTCAATGGCGTTCTCGAGACTTCGGTGGCAGTACGAGACACCTCTGTCTTGCGCGAGGAGATTGCTGTCCTGTTGGCGAATGATTCAATTGAGCCGGTCCCTCCAGCTAAGATGAGGAAGGGGTTTTACAGCCCGTACTTCATCGTACCCAAGAAAAGCGGTGGCCTTTGACCTATCTTGGATCTGTGATGGCTTGCATGGCCCAACCCGTCCTGCTGGCTCATTCGGACGGTTCGACTCGACTACGCGATTCAGTTCGCCAGGCGACCTCCCAAGTTCTATGGCATTCTCGAGACTTCGGTGGTAGTCCGAGATGCCTCTGTCTTGCGTGAGAAGATTGCTGTCCTGTTGGTGACGGATGCAATCGAGCTGGTCCCTCCAGCCGAGATGAGGAAGGGGTTTTACAGCCCTTACTTCATCGTACCCAAGAAAAGCGGTGGCCTTCGACCTATCTTGGATCTGCGAGTCTTGAATCGGGCCCTTCACAAGCTCCCGTTCAAGATGTTGACGCAGAAACGTATCATCAAATACGTTCAAGCCCAGGATTGGTTTGCAGCATTCGACCTGAAGGACACGTACATTCGTGTCTCGATACTTCCTTGTCACAGACTGTTCCTACGGTTTGCATTCGAGGGTCGAGTATGGCCGAGTCTTGAATCGAGCCCTTCACAAGCTCCCGTTCAAGACGTTGACGCAGAAACATATTATCAAATGCGTTAAAGCCCAGGATTGGTTTGCAGCGATCGACCTGAAGGACGCGTACTTTCATGTCTCGATACTTCCTCGTTACAGACCATTCCTACGGTTTGCGTTCGAGGGTCGGGCATGGCAGTACAAGGTCCTCCCCTTCGGGCTCTCCCTGTCCCCCCGTGTCTACACAAAAGTCACGGAGGGTGCCCTTGCCCCACTATGGGAAGTGGTCATCAGGATCCTCAACTATCTAGATGACTGGCTCATCATGGCCGGTCGCGAGAGGAGTTGTGCGATCACAGGGACCTGGTGCTTCGGCACCTCAGTCAATTAGGGCTTCACGTCAACCCGAGAGAAGAGCAAGCTCTCCCCTGTGCAGAGAATCTCTTATTCAATTCAATTCAAATCAAATTTATTTGTATAGCGCTTTTCACCATACAAATCATTGCAAAAAATATGATCATATTTTCTTGACCTGGTAAGGACTCTAGCCGCTGCAATTTGGACTACCTGTAGCTTGTTTATTGAAGATGCAGAACAACCACATAGCAGTGAATTACAGTAGTCCAGTTTAGAGGTCATGAATGCATTAACTAGCTTTTCTGCATCAGAAACAGGTAACATGTTTTGTAACTTGGCAATGTTTCTAAGATGGAAGAATGCTTTTATGCTGTTATGCCCTACTGGCCCACCCAGACCTGCTTTTCGGAACTCATGCTCCTCGTGACAGCCCCTCCCTGGCACATCCCCTGGCTGGGGACCATTGGCACCCGCTTCCAGATCTCTGGAACCTCCTATGTGGCTTCTGGACAGGACGCGGCAGACCTAAGTGATCTGCCACCAGCGGTGGTAGACACTATCACTCAGGCTAGAGCTCCCACTACGAGGCAGGCTTATGCTTTGAAGTGGAGTCTGTTCTGTAATTGGTGCTCTCCTCACCAAGAAGACCCCCGGAGATGCTCGATTTGAGTCATGCTTTTTTTTCCTGCTAGAAAGGTTGGAGTGTAGGCTGTCACCCTCCACCTTGAAATTGTATGTTGCTGCTATCACAGCACATCCCGATGCAGTGGACGGCCGGTCCCTGGGAAAGCATGACCTGATCGTTAGGTTCCTGAGGGGTGCCAGAAGGTTGACTCATCCTAGGACACCCCTGATACCCTCCTGGAATCTCTCCGTTGTCCTGGCTGGACTTCAGAAGGGTCCCCTTGAGCCGCTTGATTCAGTTGAGCTGAAGTTTCTGTCTCTCAAGACAGCTCATCTGACCGCGCTCACTTCCATCAAGAGGGTCGGGGACCTCCAAGCATTTTCGGTAAGTGAAGAGTGCCTTGTGTTCGGGTCGGCCTTCTCTCATGTTATCCTGAGACCCCGGCCTGGATACGTGCCCAAGGTTCCCACCACTCCCTTCTGAGATGAGGTGGTAAACCTGCAAGCGCTGTCTCTGAAGGAGGCAGATCCAGCCTTGGCGCTGCTGTGTCCTGTAAGAGCATTTCGCACATACCACACCCAAAGCCTCAGAAGCTCTGAGCAGCTCCTTGCCTGCTTTGGAGGTCAGAAGAAAGGGAAGGCTGTCTCCAAGCAGAGGTTGGCCCACTGGATAGTGGATGCCATCGCCTTGGAGTACCAATCCCAAGGCGAGCCATGCCCCCTGGGGGTGAGAGCTCACTCCACTCGGAGTGTTGCCTCCTCCTGGGCGCTGGTGCATGGCGCCTCTCTGGCAGACATCTGTCAAGCTGCGGGATGGGCGACACCTAACACCTTCGCGAGGTTTTACAAGCTTCGTGTAGAGCCAGTTTCTTCCCATGTGTTGGGTAACAGGTCATTGGCGGGAAGATCTGGCTAGGTCTCACTCTTGCTGCACCATTCCCCCTCACACAGGGATGCGAGCGCCTTTCTTCTCCCAGTAGAGTTTCCTGGTTGGCGAACCCTGGTCGAGCATCCTCCAGCACCCCCGGCAGTAGGACTTGGCGGAGCAGTTTGACGGCAGGCCCAATATTGGTGTTACCATGCCCGGAGTCCCGGTCAGCCCCTGTACTGGGCTAGTTGTCCATATGGCTTGATTCCCTATGGGTAATCCCATATGTGTTTTCCTCCACGGTAAGGTTTCCCTTTAAGTAAACCCGTGGCTTCCCTTGACAGACCCGCTCTGTCAGTCTCTTCTGGCTGTTGTTCCATCCCTACTCTAAGGTAGGACCTGCCTCAGAGACCCATTCCATATGTAGTACTGCCCTCTGGGTCAGTCCATATCCGTATCTCCACATGTCACCTTCCTACGGGTAGGATGTGGTCTCCGTAGCGACCTTTTCCCTTAAGGCTCGCTTCCCCATCGTTGTGCCAGGCTGAAAGAACAAATAGGAAAGATTTGAATCAATCTTTAACTGAAGGTTGAAATCCCTTCCAAAATCTTTTTTTTGTGGACGGAACAGCAGCATGGCCTTCTCCAGCAGCGATGTACTCACCATTTGGTCCCCTTCGGTACCAAGGTCAGTGAATTTGCACTGGGGCTTTGGGAAGGTTACGACCTTAGCGTAGCTTTTGTCTTGACACGCTATGGCTTGTCAACAATTGCAGCGCCACAGGGTTATGACGGTGTTCAGGTTGTGGTGTTTTCCATATGTCGTTCGACATAATTTGTAGTGACCGACAGATAGGGAACGTCTCGGTTATGTATGTAACCCTCGTTCCCTGATGGAGGGAACGGAGACATTTTGTCCCCATGCCACAACCTTGAAATATTCGCTGTTGCCGGGGCACGTTCTCGGCTCCTCAGCGTAAAACATAATGAGTGGATGCAAGTTGTCGCCTTATATACCTTTGTGCACGGGGGAGTGGCTCAGCATGCAAAATCCACTAGCCAATTCTCATTGGCGTTTTCTCTTAAACTCAGAGATGATTGGGCTCCCAAGTGAGACCCCATATGTTGTTCGACATAACGTCTCCGTTCCCTCCATCAGGGAACGAGGGTTACGTACATAAACGAGACGTTTTTTATTGATATTTTTAAACTCACCATAATCTAATCATTTGCAAATCAGTTGAATTCCAAGATGCAGGGATGTAATTGATTTATTGTTTTTAACACCTGCGAATAATTGCAACGTTAACCTTTTTACCGAACAAATAGAAACTATTTGACAGAGCGATGATCAGTTATTGTCCAACAACGCTGTCGAGATCGAAGTTGATGTGGCAATGAACAGACAAGGAGGGGGTCGGAGACGTAAACGCACAGATTTACCTATTGACCAGGTGATTAAAAGAAAAAAAACATGAGTTTATGTGCCTCATGAATATTTCTAATAAATTATGTTTCTCTATCTGCCTCGCACATTTACTCGAACCGCAATTACCCGAGAGTGAATTAGAAAATCGGGCGACCGTCATCCACAACGACGCAGGATTCTCGATCCAAGACAAGATCGGTCTTCATGATAAAGCGACGTTTGAAAATCATAACGAATATCATCCTAAAACTGTATACCTTTATTTACATGACAAGCATTACTACATGATTCTGAATCTGACGGCGTTCATAGGCGCTGACTATGTATGTCAATTCTGCTATAAAGGCTACTCAAGTAGTCGAGATCACCATTGGAAGTACGTCTGCAACATCTGTTTTGACAGTGATTGCTTCAAATACCCTAAAATAACCGTGCACTGTCCCGATTGTCGATGCTATTGTTATTCGAGCTACTGTTATGACATGCATAAGAAGATTCCACCTGGCAAAGACAACGCTCCTTGCGACGTTATAAAATATTGCAAACTATGTAACAGATGGTATGAATTTATAGGCCCCGTCGATCGACACAAATGCGCTCCCAGTCGATGCAGCGATTGCTCTGAAGAACTGCACGACCGAGGGTTACATTTCTGTTACATACATCCCCAACCACCCAAGGAACCTAGCAAAAAATATATTTTTTATGACTTTGAAACGTTTATGAGTACTTATTCGGCTCCCGAGAGACTGAAGTCGAGAGACACTTTTTGGCGGACGTACTAATGCGTATAAACTTTATCACAAAACGACCAAAGGGGAGAAAATAAGTTAAGTAGGCTTTACCAGCTTATACCCCTTCTGCCAAGCTAGGAAAAGCTATCCGATCGGTCACCCCAAAATCATTTATAACGATTTTGAACCTATTGAAAATTATTACGGACTTATCAAGGCGACCGTGTACCCACAGCGCAAATTACTCCATCCGGTCCTGCCTTACAGATGCGGGGGAAAATTAATGTTCCCTTTATGCAGAACTTGCGCGCACGCCGAAAACCTGACAACAAGCTGGAGAGAGCTCTCTCAAGGTGTTGGGTCAGTATCGAGCTTTTAAAAGCGATCGAGAAGGGTTACGTCAGTCACAAATCAGTCACAACCCCGCTCAGAGGTCTATAAACAAGCTATTGCTCAATAGTTTATGGGGGATATTCTCTATGAGGGAGGCTTTAGCACAAACCACCCTCGTTAAAGACCCTGAAGATTTCACCAGTATCATTTTTGGTAAAACCGATACCCTGAAATATTTCACATTTGTCTCAGATGATGTTGCACTTGTCCAGCGTCCCCCCCACCAAAGGGGATGTTCACCAGACTTGCAACATTGACGTGTTTATAGGAGCCTTTAGGACGGCTCACGCCCGACTGGAGTTGTACGACCTGATGGACAAACTCGGCGACCGAGTTTTATATTCCGACACAGCGTCATTTTTGTGTCTAGGGATGGCGACTGTCCGCATAGATTCCCTGATTGGTCTGGTTAACATCTATGTGACATCTCACGACGATACACAATACATCCTGGCTCGTGCTGGAAACATTGTGAGGGATAAAAAGCATCTCACGTTGCACAACAAGTCAGTCGACAAAAGGTTCAAGGTGGTGTATAATAAGCGCAGACTTTTACCAGATTTCAACACCCTTCCTTATGGCTACTGATTCAATAATGCATAGAGGGGTTCAGGACGCTTCCGAGTTTGACTTTAGGTTTCAGCACCCATTTTCGTGTGTGATAAATGGACCGTCCAATAGTGGCAAGACCTATTTTGTAAAACGCCTGCTGGAAAATGGTTTAAATGGTTTAAAATCAAAAACATTGTTTATATTTACAATTGTTGGCAACCTCTGTATGATGAACTGCTTAAATTGTACGACATTAAATTTGTAGAAGGAATACCAATGTTTCTGAATGATGATCATTTACTACCCATCAACAAAGTTAATCTTCTGATTTTGGACGATACGATGGGTGAAGCTAGCGGGAACGCTCAAGTCCAAAAAGTCTTCACGCAATTTGTACACCATCGTAATCTTAGCGCTATATATATTGTACAGAATTTATTCGCTGAAGGTAAATCGAGCAGAACCATCAGCTTGAAAACGAATTATTTAATTTTGTTTAAAAATCCCCAGGACGCTGATCAGGTGATGGTGTTGGGGAGACAGATGTATCCGACCAACGTGAAATACTTTATGGAGTGTTATCAAGACGCTACCAGTCAGCCTTACGGTTACGTTATGATAGACTATAAAGCAAAAACGCCCGAACAGTACCGGCTCAGAAAGGGGTTGCTTTCCAATCGCCAAGTGGTCTACCTCCAGAAAAAAAAGAAGAACATGAACATTCGTCATGTCCGCCAAGCTTTGTAAGCACCTACCTCTGTTAAAGCTGCTACATAAAGCAACGTCTAAACAGCGACGTCTTATTTTACAGTCGTCATCCGACAAACTCATTTTAGCACTCTGCAAAGTAACACTAAACATCCTTTATGGTACGATTCCGATCAACCAGCAGCAGTACCAAAAACTGAAAAGGAGAAGATCGGAAATGAAATTTCTCGCCAATAAAAAAATCTGTATAACCGCCAAGAAACGTGTTTTCAACCAGAACGGCTGATTTCTTTTACCCCTCCTAAGCGTAACGGTAGCCTTTATTTCCATCTTAATATCGTCTAGACAGGGTTGAGCATGGAATATGCCGAGAATATGTATCTTGTTCCCCAGAACCAGCGGGAAATGTTGAAATCCGGAAAGCCCTCGCGAGAACATTCAACAGGTCGTAGAGAACGATCTGGATACGGCCATAAGAAATATTTTACTCAGGACCGATTTGGATCAACGTGAAAAAGCCAAACTCTACTTAAACATCCTAAGAAGGTTTTTGACGATCGTTAAACAAGGCGATCGCGAGAGTAGCGTTTTAACGCTCTCATTACCAAATCCTGACCCCGGGCCATAAAGGCGAACGTACCACTAATTTCCCCGAAGGTGATGAGGGTTCGGGAGATGTCGTAGCCGAAGTTCTGAAGAACGTACATTCGAGAAGCGTGAAAAACAGTCAATACATATTAGACAAAATGTCTAAAGCTAAAGGACTCAGCACTTGGAACGAGTCAGCTGAATTTGTGTTTAAAGGTAAAGCCATACCAGGCTCGCACATGCTCGATTTGTTAAAAAATATCACAGCTCCGCACCAGGTCCGGGATGACAGAAGACCTCTAGGATGGCCGGAGTTTCTACAGGCGTTTGCCGAATTAAACATTCCGTTTTCTACCATACCGAATCATCATGTTTGACGTATGATTAGTTCTTTAAAAAGCAAACCTGGAGTGACCGCTCACACGCCGGAACCTACGCGTCCTTATAAAAAGACGGTCAAAAAGAGAATTTCACAAACTATGGCACCCGCTTCAAATCACAGACTCTCGATCGAAGGCAATGGCTGGAATTTTAACTTTGTATTTATGTGTTCTTTTAATGCTGTGTATACCTAATGATTGAATTTTTTTTTTTTATAAAAGTCTGTAAAACGGATATTGGTTTTAAGCAGTTTTTATTTATGATCAAACAAATAAATTTCGATAATTCAATCATGCAACATAAAGAGCGACACCATTTTATAATTTTTAATATAATTGTCGCTGTACAAATTCATCACATGTTTATAGTCTCGACCCCTGGCTAGGTGGTATAGGAAAACCGCACAGTGTTGTCTGCACACATCCGACGTAAAATCCTGGACTCGTTTGGTAGAATATAACACGACGGTAGCGCTGGATATTAAAAAGTTTTTGATGGATGTTGGAAAGCGTTCGCTGTCAGGAGCGTTGCTGAAGCTATCGAAAAAACAGCCGGAACCCTCTAGTTAAATAAGCAACGAGCCAGTGCTCCCCCGGCTGATCGGAAGGGTGGGTGTTAATGATAGCAATCACCGGTAAGGTCCTTAATGGTCTTTCAAGCAGCTGATCGCTTGGAAGAACTCAGATAAAATTAGTGTTACATGAAATTGTGTCCATGATAGCCGTGAGTTGCACCGTGTTCATTTTTTTCTGTTCTGTAGTAATCGACCAAGACCTGTCTGTGGTTAGACACTTCGATGATGCTGTAAAACACTGCATAAATTATGAGATTAATTGTATGCGTCAGCGGCTGTCTGAAGCGTGCTTCGAGTCAGATATTCCCGGACTTGATGAGCGTTATGTGCTGACCGCAGTCTTCGTCAGGTGTGAGGTTAAAGGCGTAAAGCTAATAACCTCTCAGAAAATCATCCCTGTTGATAGTGCCTGGTTTTTAAGATGTCTCCCGGTAGCGTTCGCCAGCTGATAAAATTCTGATACGGCAGATCCTGTGGTAAAATCTGGCTGTAGAGGTTTGGCGGGGAATTGTTGACAATCTACGTAGATGGCCAGGAACTCCAAATCATAATGTTTGAACGTGAATGGGTTTTTATCTTAGGATCCGGTGAACGCGTCGCTATCCACCATAGCCATGATGATAGATTTTGGTAATGTCCTCAAAAACTAATTTTCTTGATTTGATACATGGGACCGAGCAGGTATGAACAAAATTTTTAGGCAGACCCTATCTATGGGGTACTTGGCCGTGGTTGAGAGCAAGGTCTGGGCATGCGCCAGTCTCACGGACAGTAATACGGACACTTTCTTGACAAAAAGCGACGCCGACATTATATTTCATTTATAGGCCACGTCCTCGCCGGTCATCAGGCAGAACTCATCATTGCCTCTGATCATTCCAATTTTTATGTCGACGCCGTTTAGCATACATTTTTCTTGAAAGAAAATATCGCTGTGAATAGGAGCGAGCAGCTCCACAACCCTGTTTCCGGTAGTGTAGAGCGATCTCTTAGTCAGCCCCGCGTTACATCCCACAGGATCGGTTTCGTCCATGTGACCCGCAGTGTCTTTGAAAAACAGACCGGCTGAGAAAAGCGATTCCAGCGCATCTTTGCTGTAGTTGATAAGACTCTCGATGATGCATCGGTAAGGGTAAGTGCTTGAGCTCTGAGACATCAATCGATCACCGAGACTGACATCGACTTGTGAAAATATAGCAGCTCCGGGGTCATTTATTAGGGCTACCTTTGCAGGGTCTGGGATGTTACTCCCATTAGGTCTTGTGATTTTAAGACGTAGAAACAACAACATGTTATTTAGGTCGATGTAATCTTCACCGGTTCCCGCAATAAAAAACTCCAAAGGTGACGAGTCCGATATAGCCGAAAAAGGCGGTACTTTTAAATAGGCATTTTTCTTGATATCCGTCTGCGTCAGTGGGACTGTAAACAAATACAACTCTGACTTAATACACTCTCCCGACATATGATGCAGTAATGCCATGTTAGAATATGGTTTTTACGTTTCTCTTAGTTGAGACGTTTCGCTTCACAGTCTTCTTACGCTTACGGCGTGTGACTAAAGTGTAGTTTTACAATGACTTTCCCGTAAGAAAATGGTATTCCGTGGTTTTGGTCGTCCTTTAATTCTATGGTGATGTCCGTGATGAGAGCCTTGTTGACCGATGCGTAATGGGGTTTGTCGTATCTAACACTGACGGTATCATTGTTTCCTCTCATTATATGAACACATCTTAAAAGGGGTACGTACGAATCACCGACTGATTGGTATTCGATAATGTCGGTATAAACATACATCGTATAGAAACCCGCGTTGATATCGGCTTGATGAGGAGCGTCCGTGATAACGCTCGTTTTAAAATCCGCTTTTTCATGATAGGCGGAACGTCCTAAAGCTACGTCAGCTTTCATTCCTAAAATAGTGGAGAGTTTCCCATAGAAGCTTACTGAAATGTTGGGCTTTGCTACCAGTTGGACTTTGTTTTTTAAATGATCATAAGCCATTACTGCCGTTGGCGCGAGAACTTCATTTATCACCCGGATCACGGCACGAACGTTCTCATAGTACCCACCATTTAATTTGAGCTTCCTCGATATGGAAAACCCTGATAGCTCTTTAAACACGGCTTCGCCAGGTTTATTCACATGTTTCTGGGACGGGGCTGGAGAGACGTGTAGGCTGAAAACCCTGTCGTCGTCGTCGGTGTACCAAGTCTAGGATATTAAATCTCAGCAAGGCCTACTTGCCACTCTCCTTTCAGGTTTATTGTTTTTGCTAACCTGGTCGTATAACTAGATATGCTATTTTCAGGATAAACTGACAACGAGGTGTTGCACGGCAACATGACGTAGAAACCACGGTCGTCCATGACAGTCCTTTACTCAAATGATCTCGTACAGCATGGGTTTACACGTTTTAAGGTTTTTGCAAGTCCAACAAAGCTTTTTTGTCTATATAGCTATTACATTTCGAAGGCCATCCTAGCCTTTTCACTAAAACTAGTGTAGATCGACCGTGTTTTTTCTCCCCTAAAATCTTTTCCAGCTTAAACGCTTTGTTTTTTGTAACTCTTCTTCGTAAAACACGCCGTTGATGACATTGTCGTCATAATCAGAGAGTCTGTATACGGGAGGATTTCATGGGATACACGCAGAGATAGTGAAAACATTTTCGGTGCAGTTCTGTTCATAACCCTTGGCAATTGTCCTCTCACTTTAGAAATCCTGACCACGTCCCCTAATTTATATTTAAATACGGGATGCTCGTTTTTCTTCATACCGCCATACAAGTTTTGAAACACAGTACCTTCATTTTCTTTGCCGACGTCCAGCGGTCTCATCTTAATACTCCGATGGTAACTGGAGTTATACCCCTGCATAATCTTGGGAAACATCTATGTATCTCCGTGAATTTGTAGCGGTTAAAAATCTCGACATTCGGCTTTTTAATGTTCTATTAAATCGTTCCATGACGCTGGCCTTAAAATCAGTAGCCGTAGCAAAATAATGAACGCTGTGCCTTTTCATCAAATCTTGAAAATGTTTGTTAAAAAATTCCGTCCCCCTATCCGTCTGCAATTTCTTTGGAACGCGCCCCTCTTCGAGTATAGACTTGAACCCTTTAGTAACCTCGACCCCACTCTTATTCTTTAGCGTACGGGCCACCACGCGTACTTGCTAAATACGTCGATACAGGTCAGCAAATATTTATTATTGTCATTTTCCTTGGAATAGGCCGACATGTCAATGAGATCAGCTTGAAACTGCATATCCACCCCATACACCACAACTCTATTACGTTTGTAGTTTATAGGGGCTGTTTTGTGTAATGTCTACGCATCCTCCCCGGACAGCCAGTCTGAAACCTGTTTATCACTCAGACGGACTCCGCTATCCTTTAAGACGGCGTCTTTTAACCGGGGTTGAACGATGTGTAATAAACTTTTTTCATGAGCTCAGACATGTTGACATTTCAACCCTCCGCAAAAGAATAACGCATATGAGTATCACATTTCAGTCTTTTATTAAAAAAAAAATAATAATATAGAGATAGTAAAAAAATAGTTTTCAAACTATATACATAATGACAAGAATAGTTTTTTTTCAAATTGGATAGATAGTGACAAGAATAGAATGAAGTTTGGTTACATAGTGACAAGCATAGAATTCAAATTGGATAAATAATGACAAGAATAGAATTCAAATTGGTTACATAGTAAGGATAAAAAATAAAAAAAATGTTTACATAATGGAGGTACGTTATAAGTAATAATATAAAACTGATAGAATAACGTTACAGACTGTCTAGCCAGTAAAGACAATTTACACAGGGTATATAGCTGCGATCTAGCATGTAGTCGACCAGAATTTCAACCATTTCGCAGACCTTGTTTTTCTCATATTTTGAAACAAGCTTCACGCATACATCACTCACATATGTACACATACACAGGACCTCACTAACTCCTATCCCTTGACCGGCTGCGGATATCTCATCTAGAATTTTTCTGAGCATCACAGGGGGTGGATCGGCTCTGTTAACACACATTTCAATCAATACATCCCATGTATCTGACGCTCTTCTCATAACGTCCATTTGTTTCTTGAGATTTTTTATATGTCTCGTTTGTCCCTCGTAATCTTTCTCAGGATCACACGTGTGCTCGATGGCCGTAAGCATCATTTCAATCATCTGCTCTTTACAACTGGGGATAAACACGACATCTCTGAAAAAATTGTTTCCGCCACACACAGAACCCATGTCGTCATGGTCACACTCCGGGGACGGACACACTGCTTTGCCAGAGATCCACGGCTTCGTAAACGACTTTCTTGTAGGACTTGTCCAGCAGCTTTTCCCTGATTTCTTGCAGCTTTGCGACGATGAATGGTTTGTCTCTTAATTCGTGCAGGATAGCACCGGTAGTTCCTTGAATCCTCAGAATGTTGTTGGTCATTAAACCGCAGCGGCGTAGAGTCGATAATGGTCTGAAGATCGGGTTTGAACAGTTTGTGGGACAGCTCGTCAAAGCGTGAGTTGTAATATAATAATAATCTAAGAGGCCATACAAAAGTGTCAGTTTTAAGTATGGCATATTACCTATTAAAGAGTGTTCTATGACAACAAATTACATCCCAAATACCTGTAGACTTCAACCTCACAAAGAGTAAGAATTTTCCCATCTCCAGGTACAGTATATGAACAATCACATAACATCCCTCTATTGCACCTGTTACGTGCTGCGTGTGTTTTGGATATTTTTCCCCTCTTCTGTCTTTACCATTCTGTTCTCTAGTTCTGCTGTCTTGCTCTCAGGTCTCTGCTGAATGGAGGAGGCCAGTGGTAGTCATCATTAAGGGTGTCGTCTCTGCTGCCAATCCGGTGCCGGCCTGCTGGTTAAAGGTTTCTCATCGTGCTGCACTGAGTAGCTCAGTGTGTGTGCTCAGGTGTTTTGAGTTGAGACCTGTGTTTAGAGTTTGTGTCCTTTCGTTGTGAACGTGTGAATCGAACGCTTGATTTTTGTACTATCCAGACTCTATGCTGAGAGTTGATGAGAGTTAACTGTTCTTTACCTTTCTTTTTGGGGAAAAGAGAACAGGTAAGCAGATCGCGCGATATAGGCTATATATTGCCCGCAGTTATCAAGTGTTAGACACACTAGGTAAGGGGTGAGTGCCCTCCTTGTAATTTTGCTTTGTATTCAGTGTAGATTGTTTGTGGTGTCGTATGCGCTAAAGATCTCGGGTTTGTTTTTCACATTTTTCTTTGGTTAGTAAGGTTATAGGGTTTTGGGGATTTAGTTTATTAACTATTTTGTTTTATTTATTTCTTTAATTTGGCGCCACCCTCGTTCCTTTTTCCCCTTAGTTTATTGTATTTTCTTTATCTTTGTTTTTTAAATTATGCATTGTATATTAACATTTAGTCATTTAGCAGACACTTTTATCCAAAGCGACTTAAAAATGTGGACAATAGAAGCAATCAAAACTAACTAAAGAGCAACACTATATAAGTTCAAATGACAAGTCTTGGTTAGCCTAACGCTGTACACGTAGTATATAGCTCATACACAGAGTCTTTGGTCACGAGTCTGAGTCGAGTCATTTAATGGCTTGCTAAAAAAATCTCATTCAGAATCCTCATGTATTGAAATCTTTCTATTTACGAAGCTGTTTTATCGGCTATAGACAAAATATTTATTCTATGATCTGCTTTGTAAAAAATTAAAATATGTTTTAAGATGTAGGGTTACTGTACATCCAGCCTGTTATTTATAGGCTATGTTTTAATCCATTACCATGTTCAAAACAGTTTTTCTGTAATGAAATTATATAATAAGAGTCCGATCTACCATGACACACAAGGAAATATGTGGCACAGGTATTACAAAACCATACAAATAAAGTATTTCTTTATTTTATAAGTCAGGGGTATTCAATTAAAGTTCCAAGGCGCGGCCTCTATATTTTCATCCAAGCAGAGGTCCGAACAAAAAATAATAATAATAATTTTTACATGTATTGCTGTAACGATTCAGTCCACTGAAGGCGAGCGTAGTGAAAACCCAAGTGCAGTTTTATTTACAGGTGAAATCCAAACAATAATCCGAGACTTGACTTGACATGAACAGACTTGACGAGGCATGAACAGACTAGACTCACTGACAGCGGGTTACAACTTCAAATACACGACAAGGGCACAATGGGAACATGATGGCTAGTTATAGCAGACAAGGAGGGTCACATGACATGAACAAACCAATGGGAAACAAGACACATGACTAAGACAATCAATCAGAACATGACACAATGAACAAGAGAACTAATGGCATGAATACATTAGGGCAAGGGAAGCATGACACAAACAGGGAGCATGACTAAACTACAAAATAAAAGACATGAAAACATGAACAAGAAACACAACCCAAAACACCACATTACAATTGCATTTTCACATTTAGATACATGCGAGGCCATGTGACAGAAAAAATAATGTTTCTGTTTAGGGTTTTCCTCCTGAAATCTATACTATTTTAATATTCTAGCCTACTTAAAACAATTATCTAAAAACAATGTAGCTACAATAATCAAAATGTCCTCATTTTGAGGAGAAAAGAAAGATAACTAGCTATTTCAAAGTTTAAGTTCTATCCTAGCCATCTAACAACAATTTTCCCAATTATAATAACATGATTATTTTGAAATGTTCTTAGCCTACAGATTAATAATGCTAAATGTAGATCAGAAACATATTGTCACATCTGGTTTGAACAGTCAGAGTCATAGGTTATAGATAGATAAATGGATAGTATGAAAAATACCTATATTTGCACCATTGCTGTTTTCTGCTGTATTTTGTTGTTTCTGTTGTTGTTAAAATAACCATGTGATCCGCAGCTCTAAACTTGGCGCCGGCGCGCGTCCGGACAGAGAGAAAGCGCACGGAGCTGAAAGGGCTTGAACAAAGAGCGTTTGGCTTTTGATAATACTACAATAGCGCTGAAAGATATTTACTATAAATGACCCTGAGCGCTTGTTATGTGATCCGCTCCGCTGTTTTGACGCGCTGTTCACTTGTGTTACGGATCGCGGTCCAGATGGATGCTGGGGTGCGGATGCGGTCCGCCTTTTGAATATCAGTTATATAAATATTTAAGGATAAAAGACTCAAATTGCTTTTAAAATTTTCACGAGTCCTTTTCCTCGAGTCCAGTCAAGTCTGGAGTAATTTCAGGTCGAGTCTGAGTCAAGTCTGAAGTCTATAAAAATGTGACTCGAGTCCAAGTCACTAACTCGAGTGCCCCCTAGAACTTTAAAGTTTGTAACATTTAATGGGGGCTCATCCGGGATAATATTTCCTATGATACTAAATATTGCTGGAGTGGGGAGTAGAATGACCACGGTTTTATTAATTTCCTTGTAGTATATTTTTTGGGGCATGACTAGTTGACTGGGTGGTTAGCGTTTGTTTCGGCATAATTATAGCTGATTTTGATTTAGAGACTTTCGTTAAGGCACCGTCTGGTGAGCAGCTTAATAAATGTAGAAAAGATGATTTGCTCTGTATCGCTGCTCATTATAAAATTACGGTTACGAAGCATCAGCTTAAGAGAGATATAAAGAGTACTGTCTTATAAAAGTTGGTGGAACTCGGTGTTTTGGTGTTGCCAGCGGCAGAGGATTCTCTTGGCTCTGACGTTCACCCATCTGTGTCTGGTGATGAGGAGCAGGGTGGAACTGCTGAGGTGGAGGACTCTGAAACCAAAGCTGTTCTGCCGCCCTTTGAGCCTTTTTCTTCGGCCTGTGTTGGGTCTGGAGGTGATGCCCGGCTTACGCCTGTCATTCATGCCCCCTCCCTTCCCACCCCTTCTCCTGTCCTCCTGTTCTTGTCAAAATTAAGTACTTGGATGTATTCATAACACCATTAAAATTAAAATCAGATGACAAGTGAAAAAGTATTTAACCTAAGTTGAATGTATAATGCAATTTTAAGATGGCACATTGTATATTGATAATGAATGACTGAACTGATTCAATTATTATTCCTTGCACAATCGCTGACTTCACATCTTAAGACAAAAATGTCAATAAATGAAAACTGTCAGGAACACAAAAGCTCTTCAATTACAGACTCACCTCAGGATAAACAATTATGAATGACACGTCAGAGGAAGAACCATATTAAATCAAAGATGGCACTTTAGCAAAGCTAACTGACAAAAATGGAAAACTTTTGAAAAACCTAATGAAACCGATGCTTTAGTGGATCATCTTACAAGTGTATCAACTAAACATGTTTGGACTGAATGGAAACACTCACTTCACTGATTTTGGTCCATCAACATGTCACATTTCATTCATTTCCATCAGTCATTTACTTAGCCTTTTTCCAAGAAAAAATGTCATCCATATTATTTACATAGGCAAAAGAATTGTATGCCTAGTCAAACGAACTTCAAAAAGTTCATGAGGGGCAAGAAAAATACAATAAGCAGACATTTGTAAAAATAAGCAAGTACGATTTGTGGCAGATTAATGTAGGGGCAGCTTGAAAATTAAAAAATTTAAAACACATGATGACGACATGGTAGTTTTTAAAGCCCAAGACGCCGGTACGGACACAGCCATAGTGTGCTTCCTCACATGCTTGTGCTCTTCTGAGTAAGCAATGTGGGAACATTTACATTTACATTTACATTTACATTCGTGGTTTTTGGAACATGCTTTCTATACAAACGACTTGAAAACTCACTGTGAATAAGAAAAACAAGTGACATTTTAGAAAGTGAACAGAGCAGTAGATGCAGATGTATATGTTTTAAAGTGGCAAAGATAAAATACATTGCTATATGAACTCCTAATGCTAATATTCACATTTAAAGAGTTTTTTTTTTTTTAATAGACTTGTGTCATCTGGAAACAGATCTTCCCTTCATGATGGACCAGAGGCAGTTTTGACAGGCAGCCTTCATGCATAAAACAAAATGCAAAAGTCTTGTGATCTTGTGAAGTCTGTAAGATGGGAAAGAAACACATTTAAAAGTGGCAGGTGCAAAACTCACAAAATGGAAACAACGAAGTATGACACATAAACACTGGGAAAACAGTCATACTGTACAAACCACTTCTGTGGTACAGTTATGATTTTTTAAAATTATTTATTTATTTATTGTTTGGAGCTGGACAGCTTTGGTCCTCATTCACTTCAAAAAATCATCCTTGGCCTTTCACTGAAAGAAAGTCATACAGGTTAGAACGACATGGAATAATGACAGAATTTAAGTAAAAATGTGATGTACTGAATTTGAAAACAAAAGTGAATAGAAACCTTGATTGTCCCTCAGTTTTCTCTCAGGAGAGGTGATAAAAGCCAACTGACAAACCGATCCAGTTTGGTGGGTAGCAACTGATTACATGTAATCTGGATTACGCAGTGAGATTACACAAAATTGGAGTATTTATAATTAGAGTATATTACATTTAAAAATTTTCATAATCAGATTACAGTTACTATTTTATGGATTACATATTATATACACAATGGCAGTAGATTATTAATCATCTCCTGAGTTGTTCTTTTTTTCAGTGCCATTTTCATTGTTAGTCTTTTGTGCATTAATTAACAAAATATGTATCAAAGTTTTAAGTGAGCTTGAAGGATTTATGGTCAAAAAAATATAGGAGGTTGTTAACTCAAGTCTTCTCAGTACCACTCTATAACCGGAAGTCCTATTAATAATTTCTTGATTCTCCTTAATTCTTCTTTTGTTTAGTTTTTTTTACTTTCTAAAAATCCTACTGTGTCATATCATTTAACTTTTACAATATTCACAAACTTTGTGTAAACAAATTTGTAAACCATGGTTCTGAATTTGATGGAAAATGGCACCTCTCAAGCAATTAGACCTGAGTAAAACAAATAATTATGCAAGTTACTAAACACTGGTGATGTATAGTTGTGAAACACTGTCATCATCATATCCAGAGTGAACTTCATTAACTGTTGATTCTGGAAGTCAAAAATATTTAAAACCTGGAAGACTTTGTCATGTAATGTCATTGCTGTTTTTATGTTTATTAAAGGGGTCATATGATGCGATTTCAAGTTTTCCTTTCTCTTTGGAGTGTTACAAGCTGTTCTGGAATAAATAAGATCCCAAAAGTTGCAAAGACTAAAGTCTCAAACCCAAAGAAAAAGACAGTATAAGTCATTATAATCAGTAATTATGTCCCCACAGGATACAACAAATGCCTCATTTATAATGGGTTTTAATGTTTTTGTCTCGTCGCTCCAGGACATGGCATTCACAGTATGGTAAGGGGCATAACATTTCCATCACACGCTTGAGGTATTCGGCCAATCACAATGCACTAGATAGCTGGCCAATCAGTGTACACCTCGCTTTTCAGACCGATGAGCTTTGTAAAAATCGACGCGTTTCAGAAAGGCGGGGCATAGAGGAGAGTACAGTATGTACAGTATGTGGAAAAGAATGTGTTTTTTGAACCTTAATCCGCATAAACACATTTCATTACACCAAATACACCAAATAATGTTCTTTTTAGAAACATCATATGACCCCTTTAATGTTTGTTCATATAACGCAGGGATTCCCAAATGTCAGTTATGGTCATATTGACATGCAGGTAAACAAATAAATATTTATAATTTTAGTGTTCATGTTTACTTAATTTAATTTAAAAAAAAATGTATATTATATTTTTTTATCAACTCGCTAAAGCATTTTATCATGTTGATATAAACAATTGAACATAGTTTCTTTCTCATTGCTTTTTTTTTATATCAATATGGTACGTTTAATGGTAAGTTTAAAAGAAGTCTGATAAAAAGTAATTTAAAAGTAATCTAAAAAGCAGTCAGATTGCATTACCTAAAATTAGTAACCTAGATTATGTTACCAACTAGTTTTCATCGTGTAATCTGTAATCAGTAACGGGCTACATACACAGCTTTCTTTACAGGTATCCATTGATTTTTACACCTAGTATTTAATGTAAGCGTGTCAACATGACATTAATGCCTTGGCTAGCTTTAGAAAAAAAGCGTCCATCAAAGAGATAAGCAATGACATTTTGATACCATTAATCACTGAACAGTCATTATTTTCAGTGAAATTGTGTTCACTTGTTTTGTTGCTAAAATATGGTTTTAGATGGATGGGTGTTCTGTTCTTTTATGTATGTGTGTAAACCTTTTTTTCAGCTCCAGTCAGAGAGAAAAGTGGGAGGAGAGACAGGATCATGTGACTCTGATGTAAAGTTAAACTAATGTGTTTCTCTCAGGAACAACATTCATTCAAACTTACTCAAATGAAAGCAGAAAGAATCACGGACCACTTGAAATGAACATGAGAGTTTTCTACAAGAGTCTGTCGTTTTTACTGGGTAAGTAAAACACAATCTGTTTAATATCTTAGTGACCTACAGTCTATTTTCAGCTTCATCTTTCAGACAGAGAAACACTTAACAGAAGACCCTAGAGCATAACTGGGTAACACTTTACAATAACCTTCCTTTAACCTTAGTTAATCCGTTAACTAGCTAACAATAACTAACAATGAGCAATAGATTTGTTACAGTATTTATAAATCGTTGTTCATGTTAGATAATAAAAATACACCATTTATTGTTAGTTCATGTTAGCTCAGGTTAATTAAATAATATTAAAATATACAAGTTTTGATTTAAAACATGTTCAATATAGATGTAAAATTGTTGAAATGAACATTAATTATTATTAATGAATGTTTCAGAATTGTTTTTTTCATTGTTAGTTTGTTGACTAATGTAGTTAACATGAACTAACAAGGTTAACAAAGGAAGTTTATGTAAAACATTAGCCATAATTGAATGTGTTGTTCTTGGTTAATGTTAACTAAACACCCTTAAACAATATTGTGTGTGTTTTTCTTAAATGTAAATCTAGCAAAATGTAGGTTTATACTTATTAGAAAAATACATTTAAGCCATTAAATACTAAGCATCATTCTGTGTTTCTCATTTCAAGGGTTTTTCTCCATTCAAACAAAGGCAGGAACAGAAGGTAAAGATTAAAATTCTTACATTTCCTCAATTAACATTATCACATCTTTTGTTGGTGAGTTTGTGATGCTCTGAAACATTTTCGGGGCTCTACAATATACATATTTCAGACACATGATAAAAAAAAATAACTTAATCAATGCGAAGGAAATTTAAAAACCAGTGCATTTAAAGTTTAAAATAAAGTAGGCTCGGAAAAATTCAGTCATTACAAATCACTCAACCTAACAATTTTACATCTATACTGAACAAAGCAGAAGGACTACTTAAGATTCACTATTTCTTTTACTAAGTATAATTGATGCCAGTTTTAAAACTTTTTAAAACATACAATGAGTATTCCTGAAACACTTCCCTTCATGATGGACCAGAGGCATGACGGTGTTTGTGTGATTTTAGGTAGTTTTGACAGGCAGCCTTCATGCATAGAACAAAATGCAAAAGTCTTGTGATCTTGTGAAGTCTGTAAGATGGGAAAGAAAAACATTTAAAAGTGGCAGATGCAAAACTCACATCGGAATCATAGTGGCACCAACTTTTGAACACTTTTTACAATACTCATAATTTCAAAGCAGCTTCACAGAAACCAGTTCTTGAAGTGGGCCGGTACGCACTGGTATGCAGTACCGGCACTTCTGTATTTTAATCTTTAGCGTGCTGGCACTTTTTCGTGCGTACTGGCACTTCTGACATGTTGCTGGTACTCAGAGTCAAAGCGTCAGTGTCTGGTGTATATAAATCACACTAACAGGAGGGGTCACCTCTCATCTCGACAAATCGCGTGAATGAATGCAAGCGGAGTCGGTCTACCGCAGGGGTTGTTGCTTTTCCACTGCCTGGCCAGTGTGAGCCAGGGCTAACAATGAGCCGGGCGGGACCAATGCTGCGCTTCCACTGTCGGAGCAGCGCTACTCTGAAAGCCCGCCATTAACAAACAGCATCATTTCACCAGCGAGGGGGTAAATAAATGAAAACTATCGCAAAACTAACTTGACAAATGCGGACGTTTCGTCAGCATCTATATTTTACCAATGATTTACGATTAAAAAAGTTACAGTGTCAGTAATTTATTACTTTGTGTCAGAAGTGTGCATCAGTGATGCTAAATCCAACTAATATGCTTAATTATTTTACATAAAATGAGAAAACACTTGTTCAGTCACGGCTGCTCCATTTATTTGTAATCACAAAAATGCATAAAACAAGTTTATTTAAGTCCAAAGGCATACAACATTGATAAACCCATATGTTTGCGTCAACTTCTTTAGAAAGATGGAGAATTCATATAAATTTTCAAAGAAATAATATAATGTGAGGATGTTTGGGCGCTGCCCTGTTACACTATAGGCTACTGTTATCATTTCAGCCAAATTGTGTGAGGTGCAACAGCATGATACACGTATAACACAATAGAAAAACATTGATAAACCCATGTTTGCATCAACTTCTTTTAAAAGATGGAGAATTCATATACACATTTTCAAAGAAATAATGTAATGTGAGGATGTTTGGGCGCTGTCCTGTTTCACTATAGGCTACTGTTATCCTTTCAGCCAAATTGTGTGAGGTGCAAGAGCATGTCAGGAGAAGTAGAATAATAATTAATTACTAATTTGAATCAGTACTCTATAACGAAAACAATACTTAAAAAATGAAAAGCAGCAGGTTTTTGTGATCATTAATGGAAACCGATAAACTCCTGGAAAGTCCAAGGATCCAGTAAGCAAATTCAAACAGTTGGACAAAACCGCACTAATTCAGTGAAAAACACAGCCAATTTCATCAGAGATTGTGGAGAGAATAGTGACTCACGTCCAGATGTCAGTAAATTATTATTTTCATTGTGTATTTGGATTAAAAGCAAGAAAGTTTTATAATGGACGCTGGCTGGCTGAGGTGTCATGCGATGGTAAGAAGTTTAGCGATTCTGAATGTATCCAGTGGAGGTTTAGTGGTCTTTGGCGTCTCCCTGTGGTCCTGTTTGGTATCACAGCTTGACTTCTGGTTATTTGTATTGAAAACGTTTGTTTAATTAATTGATTGTGGCACTATACATAGCCTACGTTGTGAATTGGGGGGGGGGGGGGGAGTACCGGCACTTCTTTTTTTCCACTTCAAGTACTGACAGAAACCCATCATTTCCAGTCAGAATAGAAATAAATAAATGTAATGGTAAAAAAGGTTTTCCACTAAACATATTCCAGTGAACGTAGCAGCATGGGGAACAGCTGTTCATTCTTCAGATTCTTCCAACTGGTATGCCCCAAACGCTCTGGATGGGTTGAGCTACACCTGTACTCATACTACAACACAAACTGACCCGTGGTGGAAGCTGGATCTGATGAAGACGTACAGCGTGAACAGAGTGACCATCAATAACAGACTCGACTGCTGTGAAAGCAGGATAAATGAGGCAGAGATTCGGATTGGAAACAACTCTTCAGATCTTCTCAGCAACCCAGTGTGAGTCTCTCTGATATATTCTTATATAAAGAGATTCTGGCCTATTGGTCAGTAAGTTTGTCTTTTTCTTATATTCACTATATTCACTAATTTCAGGTGCTTAGACTATATTAAGATTGGTCTTAATATAATTAATTAAGTCCACAAAATTAAATCAAAAATAGGCCTATACAGAAAGCAGCAACAGTTCACTGGAATTGCCTGGAATTCAGAATTCTGAAATCTAAATCCTCACTAAACACCACAATACATTTTCACATAAATAATCCAAAACTTTTAAAAAGTTTTAAAAGTTTGACGGTTTTCAGTTTGAAATAGTTTGAAGTTTAAAATAGTTTTAAAGATTAAAGTTTGAATGTTTTGAAGGCAATACAGTCTATTAGAAAATCAGTTACATTTATCGTGTTTGTTATATATATTTTTTAATTAAAGTGACAATCACTTTACTAAATAATGTAAACTTGACTGACTGCTTCAATTCTACTTTAAGGATAAAAGAAGAAAATACAAGTGAAGAGTCATACTAATAATGAGCATCAAAAGCACAGGAGCAACTCACTCTTTCGTCTTTCTCCAGATGTGCTGTAGTTTCTACTATTCCAGCAGGAGCTACCTACAGCTACTCGTGTCATGAGATGGAGGGACGTTATGTTACTGTGAATATTCCTGGAACTTCAAAGATTCTTACTCTCTGTGAAGTGGGAGTCTATGTGATTTTTCCAGGTAATTCAGAGCTACTTAACAACCTAGTCTAAACCCTTCCCAGGCGAATTTGACTTTTATATTTTTTTTTATATAATAAAGACAGGACAATTCCTGAGACAGGACTGCACATTCGCTTTGGCTGGAACGGTCTTTTTTTTAACACCATTTGAGCATAAGAAACAACATTTATGTCAGATTTTGTTGCTGATTTGAAATATGTTATTTAAATGTGAGCGTGGCAGGCAGTTTTTGCGATTTCATGATTCCCCCATTCAGGTAGACAGGACTTTGTCTTGAATGGCAGAAAGAGTTTCTGGGAGGTGTTGCAAATATGGCCGTGCGAGTGAAAAGATATTCCTTTAAAGGGACTTTGTCAAGACTCAACCATCTCATACAGATCTGATAGAAATGCATTCCTAGATTGAAGTAAACGTCCTGAAACACTTTCAAATATAAAATATGCTGACTTAAACCATTTCTTGACACTGTGACATCTTCCAGATAATTTGGCAACAGGAAGAACTGTCACACAGTCATCAACCTATGGCACCTGGTTAGCTCAAAAGGCCATTGATTTAAATCCAGGTTTAACAAAGTCATATTCAGCATGTTCCTCAACCAGTGCTCAGACTAACCCATGGTGGAGGGTGGATCTGAGTTCTGTGTACCGAGTTAGTAGAGTTGTCGTCACAAACAGAATAGACTGCTGTCCGGAGCGAATAAATGGAGCAGAGATTCGCATCGGAAACTCTTTGGAGAACAACGGCAACAACAATCCCATGTGAGATCCTCTATTTTAGTGGCTTAATATCCATAAAAATCCCTGAAAACACATGTGAAGAAAGACTAGAAGTCTAAATAATGTTGTATGTGTCTCTCTTTAGATGTGCTTTGATTTCTAGCATTCCAGCTGGTGTTTCCTCCACCTACATATGTAACAATATGGAGGGTCGATACGTGAATCTGATCATTCCTGGATATTCAAGGTTTCTTACTCTGTGTGAGGTGGAGGTCTATGAAGAAGGTATGATGAAATTTAGTGTTTTGGGAAACTAAACTATTGTGAAACTATTAAACATTTTCACAATAGTTGATATTTGGAAATGTATTGTTTTTGAAAATATAAAACTTCAACAGTTGCATGCAGGGTAGGACTTAGGGGAACGGGGGCCCCTGGGCTTGAGGTTATGTTTGGGCCCTATACCTACACTACAAATGCCCTTAAATAGAACATCATTCTGGAGTAACACAAAATACACAAACATATGCTTTGAGGTTCATAAATAGTACAATTAATATGCAAAATGTCTAGGCTATAGTCAAAGTTTAAATGTAATATTAAATATTCATTATAATATAATACACAGGATGTGTTCTCTCAGTTGAGAGATCAAAACCCTGAAATAACTTTGAGCAAAAAAAAATAAAGCCAGAGATGTTGGCTTATTAGTATTATAAAAGTTATTGTCATCTGTGTCCTCTTATTTTAGGTTCTTATTCAATCAATAAATTAAATCGAATAAAAAGACATGCTGGCTATTAACAATCAAATTAAATCACTATCAACAAAATTCATAGATGGATTGTGCATAAATGTTAAGTTTAAATATAACATTTTAATGTAGAAATATGAAATGATTGCAAAAATGAAATAAGCTACTTTTCAACTGCCAGTAGGTATATTCATTATAAAATAATACACAGGATGTGTTCTCTCAGTTGAGAGATCAAAACCCTGAAATAACTTTGAGCAAAAAAAAATAAAGCCAGAGATGTTGGCTTATTAGTATTATAAAAGTTATTGTCATCTGTGTCCTCTTATTTTAGGTTCTTATTCAATCAATAAATTAAATCGAATAAAAAGACATGCTGGCTATTAACAATCAAATTAAATCACTATCAACAAAATTCATAGATGGATTGTGCATAAATGTTAAGTTTAAATATAACATTTTAATGTAGAAATATGAAATGATTGCAAAAATGAAATAAGCTACTTTTCAACTGCCAGTAGGTGGCAGCAAGTGACTGTCTTAATGAGTGAGTTGAATCAACCGATTCATTTAAAAAGCTGATTCATTCAGCTGACTGTACTTATAGCCTGATTGAATAATTTGCTTGAATAACGCTGAGGAACAAAACACTGTTGTTCGGAGACGCAGCGGCTCTGCTGTTTGTTCTATTTTCTTTCTGACGGAGCAAAACGGAATTTTGTGTCTGAAAGTTACTCTGTAAGTTGTTGTTTA
>NW_015546059.1:162711-172462 GCF_001515605.1 Sinocyclocheilus anshuiensis | reverse complement strand
TCGCCGGCCAACGAGTTGGTGTTTTTTCAATGTATGCTTCAGACACGGGTCACGACGAGGCGTCCCCCATAGCGACCCCTAGAGGACGCAGTTCGAAGTTCCCATGAAAGGGAACTGAATTTTGTGTCTGAAAGTAACTCAGCAAGTTGTTTATTGTACATTTGCGATCGTGCAGATATAAAAAAAAAAAAAACAGGACTCTTGTTTGTGTGATAGGCTAAGTCCTATATCATAGCTATGTTATAAAAACAAAAATCTCATTAAATTGTTTTTTTATTTAAAATCATTTTGTTGACATTTCTTCCCCTCTATGTAACTTAGCCATGTGATAACAAACTAATCGGTGCAGACGCGATTCAATACGTGTGTCCTTCTTCTATGTGAAATAATCATAAATACCAGTTTATGCTGTTTGATTGTGGCCTCGAAGGTCGTAGTTGTAAGCTGTAGCACCCACTGGCCCATTTAGATCTTGCGTGCGCAGTGGAAATGCGGCTAGTAATTTCTGAATTCTGACTGGCATATAACGAACAAATCAAACAAACGGAAACGGGCAAAGGCGGGGCCTATGGGCTGCAGCCCACTCAAGCCCAATGGTAAGTCCAGCCATGGTTGCATGCTCTCAGCTTTCAATAATTTACTACATAAAATGCATTTGTGTTTGACACTAAACCATATCAATCCTTATTGTAAGTTAACCTGTTTTTAATGTCATCTGGGTCTTTTTTGTTTTGTTTTACATTGATTTTTGAGAAACATTAGACAACCTCTCATTGCATCCGTTTAATCTTAAGAGACCGATGCATTTGCACGAAATTGCTGTAGATATTGTAGTCACAATGCATTTCATGTTTTTAATATTTACATTTAGCATTTGTTTTTCTCTTCGGTCTGTGTATGTTCACTCTCATCTTCCCATTTAGGTGTTTTATTTAAGAGAACCTTTGTGAAGATGAAATTGAAGTCCAGTTCGAGTCTGTCTGAACCTGCAGTGAGAGCCCAGCTCCTGTCACAGGTGAGAGAGGGAAACATACAGAAATCTGAAATCATATCCCACTGATACCCATTTTAAGAGATCTGCTCATTTCAGCTTCAATCTGTTCTGGCAAAACGAGGGATTTCTGTCATGATGCTGCAATGGTCTCAACCGCCCAAACAGGAAGTGATGCAGAAGGAAGCTGCACCAGGTGAGTGTGTTCATACTGGAAAACTGAAAAAGACCGTTGATTTTGGAGTAAAATTATTTGAATAAATTTGTATATATTACAAATAAAATGGAAAATTATTTAATTTACAGCTCAATGTGCTGTAAGAAAGAGATGATGATGGGGAAACCTAAACTCTCTTCAGATCAGCTTTGGTGTTCTTCATTTACCTGCTGGAATATTCTCCGTTCCTCAGTGTTGATCACAATAAAGATGTACATGAAAACCGAAAGTACTGATTCCTGAAATTGAATTTTAAGTCATGCAAACTGATTTCTGTGAAGTTGCTTTGAAGCCATTTGTATTGTATTAAGTGTAAAGTACTTGACAACAAAGAGGGAGTGTTACTTAGGTATAATTTACATACTTTTATATATATTTTTTTATAATTTTATACAATATTCATAACAATATTATTTTTTATATTTGAATAAGTAAGATTTGTTTCTCCGTTTTTAGCTATTGCATAGTCATTAGTGTTAAGAAAAAGGACAAAAATCCCCATACAAAAAGGTGCAGCCTAATATAACTTTATAAAGTTTCAGAGGACTGCTAAATGCAGAAATTAAATGCAGTTCTTAATATTAATTCACCTTTGGAATGCTAATATTTCTCACCACTAGATGTCAGCAGCATCATCTTTATTGATGTTATGAAAACCAAGCAAGTTTAACAACAGTTTATTAAATGGTACACAGTAAATATATGATATGACATGATCAGTAAGTCAATGTGTTTTTTTTTTCTATTACTTCAACTAGTGTTAATTTTGTCAGCTATTTTCATTTTAGTCTTAGTCTTAGTCCCGTATTAAAATGTCCTTGTTAGTTTTTTTCATATTTAGTCAACCTGATCCTATTTAGTTTTAGTCAAGTTTTAGTCGACTAAAAGTCTCAACATTTTAGTCTAGTTTTAGTCCAAGAAAACCTTAAGTATTTTAGTCTAGTTTTAGTCAATGAAAACTTGACATTGATTTTAGCAATAAGATGATTATTATTTAACCGTACATTATTAATTTTGGCAGCCAGTTTTCTTATGCTCAATGCCTTAGGGAGTGGCCGAAGAAAATCTAAAACATTTTAGTCTAGTTTTAGTCCAAGAAAACCTTAAGTATTTTAGTCTAGTTTTAGTCAATGAAAACTTGACATTGATTTTAGCAATAAGATGATTATTATTTAACCGTACATTATTAATTTTGGCAGCCAGTTTTCTTATGCTCAATGCCTTAGGGAGTGGCATACTGAGAAAAATGACCCTCTAAAGCGAGGGGTGTACTGCCAAGCTCAACCTGAAGGACAGCTTATCAGGGAGGCTCAAGAGAGCCCAACAACCCAATATAACTGCAGCACGAAGCTCTATGTAGCGAAGCACTCAGCATAACAACCCTCTAGAGCGAGGGGAGTACAGCGAACTCAATCTAAAGTGCCGCTTATCAGGGAGGCTCACAGAGAGCCTAACAACCTGCAGTACAGAGCTTTAGAGTATAGCTCGGAGTACTCATCATAATGAATCTCTAAAGTGAGAGGAGTGCTAACTACATTCCTATGTGCAGAACAAAGCACTAGGGAGCAAGCACTCAGCGTAATTACCCTCTAAAGTGAGGGAAGTGCAATCATGCCCCCCACCCTCAGGGAGCGGCGTACTCAGTATGAAGACCCTCAAAATGAGGGCAGCTTATCAGGGAGCCCCACAAAAGAGTCTTACAATCTAACACAGCCACAGAACAGAGCTCTGGGGAGAGAGAGCGCTTTAGGGAGTGGTGTACTTAGCATAGCGACCCTCTAAGTGAGGGGACCACCTCCAGACTCTCCTTTAAGAGCATCTGATCAGGGAGGCTCACATAGAGCCTAGCAACCTGTAGGGTTGAAAATGATCAAAGACTTTTGCTTTCCTGTCCCAAACCTATCTTCAGTAACAAAAGGGCCATTTGGCATTACTGAAGGCACAGAAGTAGTGCTGATTATGATCAAGGCCTGCAGGCCAACATATGTATACAGTACGTCGTGGAAAGCTGTAATTTGCTGATTGGTCAGTTTGAATGTCTCAAATTTTGTTTTTAGTCACATGGTCAAGGAAGGGATAAAGGAAGATTGTAACTGTTGCTCTCTTTTCTTTGAGGTCTCTTTTCTTGTCTGGTGATCTCTCTTTCTTTGTTGGGGCCCTTTTCTTGGGGCTCTGTTCTCTCTCCCTCTATCCCTCTCTCTCTAAGGTAACATTTTACATACATGCTGGGTACAATTAACTGTATGTTTTACCATCGTTCATCTATTTTGTAACCTTTCGAGACCTGAACCGTGGGCGGTAGGCGCACAATTCTCATCCCTCAAAAGAGAATCAAGCATACAAAGCATTTCTCAGTGCAATCGCATCACGCAGCGTGCATTTAGCTCCCCCAAGAGCCAAACATGCTCTGCTCAAAAACTAGATTCCCTCAAGAATCAACGAAACTGCCGCGAATGTATCCCATTGAGACTGTTCAACTCCCTCAAGAGCCAAATGTGCTCATGCAAATGCTGTCTGCACTCTTGGGTAAAATGCAAAGCTTTACCTCTGCTCTCAGTAGTCTAGTGAATGCATAACAATGAGCACATCCCACTTACTCATGAGTCAAACATTGAAATGAATTGCAAAAAGTGCAATGAGTGCATTAATTTCCCTCAAGAACTGAACGCGTGTGCTTCTCACCCACACATACCACACGAGTCATGCAAATCCTCAGGTATCAAAAGAAAATTCCTCCAGCGTCCTTTTATACTATGGTCCCATTGGTAGTGAAGTCATAGGCTGTCGCTGGCCAATGTTATTGTCATGTTTAGACATGTGCTTGAGACTTCAGACGTCACACTGGAGGCATTCCCTTAAAAAGGAAACTACATGCACAAAACATACCGTACTGTACAGACACATACATAAACAATAGATTTAACGTCTGAATAGCTTGTTTCTAAGCAAACGGATGCGAGAATAAGTTTTTGTTTTCCCTTGCAAAAAAAAAAAAATGACTAGTACCTTTTCAGTTAACAGATATTTCCTTCAACTCAAAATACAATGCAATGTGTGATTCGAGTAAAACGTCTGTGAAAATCAATACAGAAAATTCAGAAGATTTTACTGACTTTTTTGGAATGTATGATTTGAAATTATTCTTACATTTTGTTCTTTATGTCAGAAGCATAATGCCCATTTGTCAAATGGATTCTGAATGCAACAACCACAAAAGAGTTATTTTTTACATATAGATCTCATAGTCATTTAACAGCTTGTCTATATTTATGTACAGTAAGGTACAGTAATTATAAAAAGACAGTAAAAAGGCATTCTGAATAAAAGGTTCAAGGTTCAAGACAAAACAAGATAGTGTAAGTTATTTCTGGTAACAGTTACATGGATTTATAGATTGCCTTGGATATGTGTGTGTTTTGAGACTTCAACAAATACTCTTTAAAAAAAAAACTTTCAGATCTGTGTGGGTTTCGGAGAATTAAGATCATTGTGCCTCCAGAGAATCTTTTTATTTATTTGGATTATTTGCATTATGGTGTTATTTGGTTATTTCCTCTGGTCAGTTTGCAAAACAAATTATGCTGCCTTAGATTTATATATATTTGTCATATTACAGAGTTTTATAAATGAAGATGGTTATGTGCATTTATCCATCTTTCTCCATTAATGAGATTAAATTTAACTACTAGCAAAACACTAGCATATTTTCACTCCTTCATATACTGTCCAAATATCTAACCGTTCACAAAACTGAAGGGACATGTCCTTTTGCTGTACAGTAATTCTGCATTGACAAATATCATAATGTATGCAGAAGAAACCATCTTTGTTCACTGCCAAAGGGAACGTACTGCGATGTATCATGACACTGGAATTCAATAGTGTGTATGTTTGGCAGTTTGCAGACTTGCAGACTTGTGTTTAAAATATTTTCTTTTTGTGTGTGAAAATAACCATTATACTACATCTTACCATTATGGTGAAGTTTAATTTTGTTGCAACATACATTTTAGACCTTTTAGAAAATAAAGTACTTAATTATGTTAAACTATCTTAAAATTCTGAGACAGAGAAGGAAAGAGAGGTGAGTGATGGAGAAGGAGGGAAGGAGTGATGAGGTTGATCATGTGATGCGCAGTTAAATGTGTCGTCCTCTATAAAAATTAAACAACACACACTCTCCACCCTAAGAGAAAGACAGACGCCTTTAATCAACCATGAAGAAGCTCTACAAGTGCCTGTGGATCTTACTGGGTAAAATACAACATACATGTGTCTGCTATTTTATTAGTTTCACACTAATATTAACACAGAGCTTTCCTTTGTTCCAAGATGTTGCTGTTTCTGGTTAGTTTGCACTAACCCAAAATACTCTAGATCCTTTTCATGTGTCATGTTCCTTAAGTTTTTTCATGGTTGTTTTTCATGTTTTGTATTTGTAGCGAATCAGCTCAAAGGGGAAATATGAATAATTAATTATAACTAGTTTTAATTCATTATAAATATTTAGATCCGCTGTAAGTATTTACTTGACCTCTCAGTGTCAACTGTCTGTCAATTCTAAGAACGTTAATTTCCTGGTTAAGGAAAATAACTTTCTTACTGTACAATACTACTCAGAGCATGTAGCAAAAATCTGAATGATTAGGGACTACAGTTATGAGCAAACAAGGAACAACCTCAAGTGTGATACAAGTAAGACTTTATTAACTACATAAACACTTAAACTAGTCTAACATACACATACACACACACGCATACAGTTGGCATAGGAAAAAGGGTTAAAGCTTAAGCAGTAAAGAGAAGAGAAATAAAAACATGAAGCTATGGTACAATTTGATATTCAGCAGATCTACAGCCTGAAGGAAACATCAGTTTCTTATTTCAAACACACCTTTGTAAAAAGTGCAAATGATACTTAATGTATCAATTAATAAGACTAAGTTTGATACTTGCACGTCTCGCCTGTTTGAAAGAGAGTCCTGATGCACTTTGGGGCTCCAGTAGGTTGGCTGAAGTTAGGTGATGAGAAAGAACCATTTTGAGTCAGAGGATCTTGATGAATGGAAAGCCTAGGCCGAGGCCTGGTGCAGACTTAAGAGTTGCAGAAGCGTTCCAGCTCACATCCTCATCTTCTCAGAATCTAAAAGAACCGCAGACTGAACTGGCTATGTGTTGGAGCCCACCGGGCACGCCCGCACCGGCTCAGGCTCTTCACACGTTCAGCAATCAGAAGATTTAGCTGAAGACTTAGCAGAAGAAGAACATGAGCGGAACTGTGCGTGAGCCTTTTAAAGTCTGAGACGATTCACGCCTCTCAGGATGGGCTTGTCCAATGAGAAAGGCTGAAATTCCAAGCGGGAGGTTGGAAATACTGGAGAGTTTTACGACCCTTTGTGCGAGAGCATGGTAATTTGCATATGAAACTCATTGGTGTTGATGCAAAATATTAGAAATTATTTGTTAAATATAACAAATAGTTGTGTGTCTGATTGGTCCAAATACTACATAATTCCTATATGTAGTATATATGAGCGACGTCAAAGGTGCAGAACAATCAGACACGCAGCTGTCACTCACGGCTGGGAGACAGTGGTAGCTCTCTGGCTGTTGTTGCCTCCAGGAGTGGTTGTGGTGCCATGGTGGATGCTGTCAGGTGGTTATGCAGCAGGTGTCGAGGCTGTGTCACCTGTCATCCTGAAGTGAGTTGGTCTGGGTAAGATGGTTGTTTTGGGTGCTGTTAGCCAGTAGGCTATCCGTGGTACCTGCGCTTTGGAACGGCTGGGTTGGACTCTCACTGGTGAGAGTGCAGGTGGTTCCAGGGGTCGCAGGGAATTGTTATGGAGATTTTGTAGTGGGAACCTGGGTCTGTTGCCATGGTGATGGCTCTGTCCTCTTCTGGCTAGGGGCTTTCTGTAGAAGGGTTTTGCATTCTGGCAATGCTGGGTGCCTTCTGGTGCCCGCTTTGGATTCTGAGTTGTGAAGTTCAGAATCAGTTGGGTCTTACAAACACCTTTAGTGGAGGCCTTGTGCTTGTTAAAGGCCTTCTGTGTCAGGTCGCGCAGTTGTTGAATAGGCATTGTGCGGCAGGCCATAATGCCTAAACGGTGACTTACAATAGGATGGGGGTTTCGGAGGAAAAGGCTCTTGAAGCTGGTGTCGTTTGTCGATGTTGTTAGCCAGTAGGCTATCCGTGGTACCTGCGGTTTGGAACAGCTGGGTTGGACTCTCACTGGTGAGAGTGCAGGTGGTTCCAGGGGTCACAGGGAATTGTTATGGAGATTTTGTAATGTGAAGAGAGTTTCAGACTGACCTAGTGATGATGGCAGGAGGGCAGCAGGTGGTAGTTAGCCCTCTGTTTTGCTCGAACGTCACTAGAAATCTGATGTTTGCAGCGTCGCTTGGCTCTTGTGGCGGCACCGACTTGAGCTTGCCTGAGTTGTGTTGGTACAGGTTTCGCTGTTGGGCATGTGAGCCCGTTGCTCCATTCAACGTTGTCTGGCTGCTTCTGGGGTGTAGACCGGTTTTAAGGGATGCTCCTCCCTTGGAGGGGTCTGATGCTGTGTTGCATCAGGCAAGAAGTCAGAAGTGTTTCCTTCTCAGTACTCCTCAGTTGAGTTTTGTTCAAGGAGCTCTTTTGCTAGTGTCAGCAGCTCCTGTAACTCAGAAGTAGGCGTGTCCAGCTGTCCTTGTGTAGCCTCCATTCGGCACCTGTGTGAAGGGTGTGGAGGAGGATGTTGTGGTGGACTGCTGTTGGACATACCGTGGTGTTTGCAGGTGATCAGTCCGTGTTCAGACTCTGGGTCTGAGAATTCCTTTATGATGGCTTGTTTAAGCTGCTGGTGAGGCCACTCTCAGGATCAGTTCCTTTAATGTCCTCAGGATCTCTGTTGCTGGCCCGTGTGCTCTCCAGAGTCAGTTCTGGGTACTGTGCAGAGATGGGCAGGATTTTAACAGTCTCTATAGAGGCAGCGCTATGTCCTATGTAGGCCATATGGGCTGAGTTCCGCAGATGTCAGGTGGTCATTGTGCAGGGGAAGGCCATGGCGCTTGGGTGGTGACTCACAATGTGATGCGGATTTCGGGAGGCGGGGAGGGGTTTGGACCTCAGCTCTGGCTGCATGCCGATGGCCTTTTAAGGCCTTAGATCTGGTGTCCCTCTCGTTTAGTTCCACATATGCTGTTTTTAACAGTGACTTTGTGTGAAACAGTTCTCTTTCCAAGTCCTGTCTGATGGCTTTTTCCAGCTGCGCTTGGTGTCCAGCAGCTGTTAGAGCCTCCTGAAGACTGGTGATTTCCTTCTGTTGTGCCATTCTGTAAGGTTCCTTGCATCTGTTCTGTGCCTTCTCTCGCTGAGCGGGTGTCAGTTCCCTGTAGAACTCTGTGACTTGCTGGTTCAGTTTATTTACCTCCCGTCTGAGGCCCTTGAGGGTGTGGGCCGAAGAGAAGATGATGCTGGTCAGATCCTGGTGGTTAGGTGTGGGCCAAGGAGAAGATGATGCTGGCCAGCTCCTGGTTGTCCAGGCTGGGTGTCAGGTGTCCACTTGTGTCGCAGTCTCGCTGTTCCTTTCTCTGCCCTTGCAGGTCGTTGGCTGCTTTGGGCTGAAAGATGTCCATCACAGTGCTCTGCTGGGTTTCCAGGTGGTCCTGGTGAGCTGGCAGGGCTGGATGTCTGTGGAATATTTGCGACATACTGGCACACTTGTAGGAACACCAGAGAGAGAGAGAGGCAGAATGCAAATGCAAGTATGTACAGAGGTGTTAAGCTATCTGTATGGGGAACGGCTGTGTGGGCCGTGTAAGGCGTGAATAGCTGGTGAGGGGCAGCTAGCGAGGTAGGGTGATATGTTTTTGTGTTCATGAACACAAAGAGAGAGTTTGAGTAACTTTGTTGAGGGGGCTGTAAGCAGGGGTCAGCTGATGACCGGGCTATACATGTGGTCAAACTATTACTCAAAGCACTGATGGTTCACAGGTTTGGTCACTATGAAGGTATCAGATAAAACAAAACTGAAATAAAATCAGAAAGAGACAGAGAGAGAAGGAAGGGCTTGTCTTATTTAGTTTAAGCTAGGAGATACAACTAGGCAGTTGTCACTTGTTAAAAGGAATGCTGCAGCAGGGTCATAAACCTAGGGAGAGTGTTAGCTAAGCTAGCAGGGGCTTATCAAACACCTCAAGGTATATAAACAAACAATAGGAAGTGTTTCTAGTCTTCTCAAGGCCTATAGCATAATGAATGGTAACTGTACCTTATGTAATAGCCTTATGCTGAGAAGTAAAGAGGGGTAGAGCAGAGACAGGAATTAGGCTACTAATAACCTGTACGGCTCATTGAGGATACAACAGTTGCTAGGACTGCTATAATCCTATAGCATGAGGGAAGATGGTGATGGTCAAACAAACTAAAATAAGTTAAAAGTAAAATGAAAAGGTCCTAATAGCTGTAGGAAACTAAAAGAAAAAGTAAATAAACAAATTGATTTAATTAAATCTCAGATTTAATAAAAATCAATTTAGCTGAATTGGTACATTCATGCTAA
>NW_015546059.1:161691-162510 GCF_001515605.1 Sinocyclocheilus anshuiensis | reverse complement strand
ATAAATTAATGAAATAAAATCAAAGAGAGGTAGAATAAAGTCAAAATAAAAATAACACAAATAAAACCAAAGTATGTGGGGAGGGACCAACCTAACTGAGCCTAAACAGAAGGTGATAGCACAAACAGGAAGTGAAACCAAGAGTGAGGGGGAGAGAGAGAGAGAGGAGTGGTTCAAACTTTACACTCACACAGTGTCAGTTAGTCAGATGCTAACAGCTAGCAGTTGAGGTAAAGGGCTTAGCTTAGCCTGTATGGCTGCTAAAGAGTTAGCGTTGGCTACACGCAGTTCTTGGTTTACACAAAGGTCTGTGACGTGTGTGCTGTTATCAGATTGAACCGGAAGAGCCTGCTCGCACCTCCCAGGGTCAGACGTTGCTAAGAGACCGATGCAAGCTTACAACATGCGCAAATGGAGCAGAACTTGCACTGCTGTAAATATGCATGGGAAACTTAAGCGCAGTCAGTTATGACGTGTTGCATACAACTTCATTCACAAATCAAAACAGTACATTCACTTCACAGACAAAGGTCAATTACTAGTTAACTAGGCTAGAATTCATGCACTGCTGCAGGGATGCTTGGAAGGGACCCCCTCCTCTCTGTGGTTGCTGGAGGTATTATGGTTATGTCTGCTGAGTTGTTAAGCAGAAAGTGCTGGCTCCTCCCTCGTAGTTTGGTGCAAGCCTGAGGGAGTTTGCACTGCTGAGTGAGGGTGACGGAGTAGGGTGTCTCTCCTACTGTGGTTACATTTGCAGCCTATAAGAGTACCTGAGTTCTCTTTGGACCATGTCAAGTTCGTCTTGATTGTTGCTCAGCT
>NW_015546059.1:151381-161299 GCF_001515605.1 Sinocyclocheilus anshuiensis | reverse complement strand
CAAAAGGAACCAGAGACACTTTTATTTTTGATTTGTTTATTTTCAACATGGGCTCTAATTTTATGACCCTGTTGCACAAGTCATCTAGACAAATACTAGGGCACAACAATAGTCCTTAGCACCAAGTAATAAACATACTCTTAATAGGAATGCTCTCCTCTTCCTTTTCCCTCCTTTAGCCACTTAAGGTGGTTTGTTTACAACATGGCAACACCAGGTGACGCGTGTGCTACCGGGCACGCCCGCACCGGCTCAGGCTCTCCACACGTTCAGCAATCAGAAGATTTAGCAGAAGACTTAGCAGAAAAAGAACCTGGGCAGAACTGTGTGTGAGCCTTTTAAAGTCTGAGAAGATTCACACCTCTCAGGATGGGCTTGTCCAATGAGAAAGACTGAAATTCCAAGCTGGAGGTTGGAAATACTGGAGAGTTTTACGACCCTTTGTGTGAGAGCATGGTAATTTGCATATGGAACTCATTGGGTGTTGATGCAAAATTACTAAAGGTTCTTAGAACACTAATATGTTGCATAGGTATAAACATATAATATACAGTCTGAATTTGATCATCCGAAGACGAATTCATAGAGACCAAACATATTCATGTAACCTTACAAATACTGAGTGGTTCTATCATAAGCATGCATAAAACAGTATACAATACAAAAGACAATATACAAGAACAGCAATAATATACACAATGACCTGAAGGATATGTGTGTTCATTCAAAGAAAGGTTTTCCTATGAACTAATTAGAGCAGAGTCCATTTTTATGGGCATTATGTGTCTGTTTTAGAGAGACTTGAGTAAGAGCTGCCCTGCCCGCATTCCTTGGAGCAATACAACTAGTGTTATCAGATGGTTTGTCTTTGGTTGCCATGGAACCAGAGGCCTGTTCTGCCCTTTTGAGGTGTTAGTTGCATTTCGGGGAAAGGGTCCATAGACCCTCATAGTTGGCCCTTTGGTTAGATGAGGGGGCGTTAGATATTATTTGTTAAATATAACAAATAGTTGTGTGTCTGATTGGTCCAAAAACCTCTCCCTGCCCGCATTCCTTTGGGCAATAAAACCAGTGATATCAGCATTGGTTGCCATGGAACCAGAGGCCTGTACTGCCTTTCGGAGGTGTTAGATGCATTTCGGGGGAAGGGTCCATAGACCCTCGTTATTGGCTCTTTGTTTAGATGAGGGGGCGTTAGATATTATTTGTTAAATATAACAAATAGTTGTGTGTCTGATTGGTCCAAAAACCTCAGATTATTATGTACTTCGTTTATCTCATCATACAGATTTTGCACCATTTGTCACTGGATCTCTGGAATGCTTTCTCTTAGTTTCTTTCATTTGCTTTACAAAACAAATCTAGTGTTGAATCATTGCTCATTTGGGTATTGTTGTGTAATTTCGCTCTTAATGAACCAATAAACCTTATATATACACCTTTCCCCCATCTGTAGCTGTCATGAACAAATACAGCCCTTACCTCTTATTGATGGGAAGTATATTGTGAGGTTCAGGATCCACAGCAAAACGTCCTGATCAGCTCAGCAGAGTTCTTACCACTATGAGGCCCGTATTGGAGATTTATGAACTACATCCAGATAATGTGTTACCCTTAATAAATTACTCGGAGTCTTGATTAAAAGAAAGTTTATCGAATCACCATATACAAATGGTTTCGCTTTATTAAAATCAATAATTCATAAGCAAAAATCAAGAAAATAACAACGTGTATTCTGCACCCGTTTCTCGGCCCCGCAAAATCATAAAACACTCGATTATATAGAAGAGGGCGTATACAAAATCCCTCTCCTTTTCCAGCTCCCCTTTATTACTCAATTCTGATTCTCTTACTATCCTTTCTATTTCTTTATTTTGATCAACAACTCCTATCCTGCCAATTTTGATTAAATCATCCGGGCACAAGAGGTTTTCACTTCCATGAACTACATTTATTTTCTCTTTCCTCCATACATCTTTGTTTCTAGAATTTCCTTCAAAATCTTCTACTGTAATTACTTCTACAAACCCATCGTGTTTTTCTGTCGGTTTTATGACGGTTATTTGAGCCCCTGTATCAACAACAAATGTAGTATCATCATAAGTCTTGTATAATCGTTGGTCAATTTCCTTTGTTTTTAACAGGGCTTTCTTAAGGGGAGCCGAAACCTGCTATTCTTCCTTAACCACAGGGTCTTTGTTCAAACAAAGTTCATCTCCTATACGTTAACACAGGATGTCTGACCTTTTTGTGCTACCCACAATTATGCATCTACACTACTACAATGCAGCAACACCTTTGCAAAAATATACGAGCAAGTTTTCACACCTTAACATTTTCCATTTGTTAACTGTTAACCCAGATAGTGACACCTGCTCTCGCTTTTTGACAGGATGTCAGTTTAACCGTTTATACCTTTGGAAGCGGCGTTGGCTCTTTGAATTCTCAAACAGTCAACCTCACCTCGCAAAGTTTCCATCTTCAAATTAAACTCATTAACTTCAATAAATTGTTTAACCCTTTTCATCAACCGTTTATTTATACGTTCATGTTGTCGAATTATCCGAAGCAGTTCCTTAGCCATCAAGAGCATGTCCACAGTCTCCTGTCTGGCCACTTCTGCTTCCCTTCTTCTCCATTTCTGCTTTCTTTTTTGCGTTCCGATGATGCCTCCTCTGCATGGAGTCTAGAAGCAGATCATTAATAGGAATCTCTAGTTTACATTTTTGGTTTAATCTTCTAATATGTGGAGTTTGACCGGGAAATTTAATAATTTGTCCTTCAGTATGTAAATGTTTTCTTATGCTCACTGCCTTAGCATTGAACTGACCTCATTCAACTACCTCTTCTGACAGTTTAAATAAAGAACTCTGAGCTTTTTGTCACTTTAATCAGTCTGAATAAGCTCTTTGCACTACAGTCATTATATCTGCACTGTTTGTTTACTTCACTGGTTTGCACTCTATCTGACATGTCCCTTGTGCTGCTTTATTTATTTTTTTTACATTACCTTATTTGTATATTTGTTTAGTTGTATTTTATATTTAATCTGTATCTATCTGTATTTATGTTCTACTGTTAGTGTTATCTGTATGCACCAAGGGTCTGAGAGTAACGCAATTTCAATTCTCTGTATGTATGTGCTGTACATGTGGAAGAATTGACAATAAAGCAGACTTGACTTGACTTGACTTAGGGAGTGGCATACTGAGAATAATGACCCTCTAAAGCGAGGGGTGTACTGCCAAGCTCAACCTGAAGGACAGCTTATCAGGGAGGCTCAAGAGAGCCCAACAACCCAATATAACTGCAGCACGGAGCTCTATGTAGCGAAGCACTCAGCATAACAACCCTCTAGAGTGAGGTGAGTACAGCAAACTCAATCTAAAGTGCCGCTTATCAGGGAGGCTCACAGAGAGCCTAACAACCTGCAGTACAGAGCTTTAGAGTATAGCTCGGCGTACTCATCATAATGAATCTCTAAAGTGAGAGGAGTGCTAACTACATTCCTATGTGCAGAACAAAGCTCTAGGGAGCAAGCACTCAGCATGAGTGCAATCATGCCCCCCACCCTGATTGAAAAATGATTTAATGATCTCTGTGTTTATCTGTTTAAAAATCAAGAAAGCCAGGTAGCGATTCTACAGGAGATTCTTCGATTTACATAATCTACTTGTTTCAAGGCTGGACATGCTGACTAAATGGATTATTAGAGACAGTTCACCACAAAACAAAACTTTGTAAATTAAGAATTCTTAACTTAATTTTTCACACTCCAAAATGACAAAAAGGAACCATAAAATTTGTCCATAAGACTTGCTGACAATAGTTTTGTGTGAGCAACAGACACAAATCCTTCTTCACCTTTAATGAGAGAAATAGCATGAACAAATCACTCTTTTGATCCAGTCTGATTCATTTGTTCCCAAGTTCAACCTGGTCACAGCGGTTAACAGCCCGCATGAGGGGAAATTATTAGTAAATAATGACTTCAATTAAAGAAGTAAAGAATAACTTCAATAGGCCAAATGATGTCCATATGGCAGAAATGTAGAGTAAAAAACATGCAGTTAGTTAATGACATGTATTCAAACAAATGGTGAACACTATTAACAGCAATGATTAAATGTTGCGATCAAACTTACAGCAAACTTTGGTAGTTTTGTTTGTTGGTTCAGGGTTGTCGTCATCTGAGGTCCTCTGAGGGGTTGGTGTTTTCTCTTCTCAGGTGTTCAGTCATCTCAGATCTTCATAAGGGTTGGATCCAGACCGAAGCTTGTGTAATTCCTAGATGGGCATCCCGTGGCAGAAACAGAGAAGGAAATAGAGAAAAATTAGCGTAGCTGCTGTTCAAACCAAGCAAAGAATGATAATGTGCATTTGATCAGATATAACTGAAGTACAAGGTTATGAGATACATTATGTGGATGTTTGGCTAAAGAGATGTGTCTTTAATCTAGATTTAAACGGAGAGAGTGTGTCTGAATCGCAAACATAATCAGGAAGGCTATTCCAGAGTTAAGGAGCCAAATGTGAAAAAGCACTAAGAACTCTAGCAGCTGCATTTTGGACTACCTATAGCTTGTGTATTGAAGATGCAGGACAGCCAGCCAGCAGTGCATTACAATAGTCCAGTCTAGAGGTCATGCAAGAAACAGGTAACATGTTTCATAACTTGGCAATGTTTCTAAGATGGAAGAATGCTGTTTTTGTAACATGGGAAATATTATTTTCAAAAGACAAGTTGCTGTCTAATATAACACCCACATTTTTGACTGTAGAGGAAGTAACAGTACACCCGTCTAGATGCATGTAATCTAAGAGATTCTGTGTACTGTTTTTTGGTCCAATAAGTAATATCTCTGTCTTATCCAAATTTAATAGGATAAAATTATTGGTCATCCAATCTTTCACATTTTTATCACACTCTGTTAGCTTAGATAATTTAGAAGTTTCATTTGGTCTTGAGATATATAGTTGAGTATCATCCGCATAACAATGGAAACTAATCCCATATTTTCTTATAAAATTACCAAGGGGCAAATTCAAATGAACATTACATTTAAATATCTCTGAAATTCATTTGAATCTTGTTGCTCACACAGGGTTTTTATCAATTAAAGAAATGGCAAATGGAACAGATGGTAAGAACCTTTGTGTTTAGTGGCATTTACTTTATTTGGTCCACTGTTATTTTCAAACAGGTTTTGCCAGACAAAAAAAAAATCCTCTTTAAGAATGTATTTAAAATAATTGTCCAGTCACTTAGATTATACAGCTCTAATATACAAAACCCATCACTACACAGGCCTAGAACAAAATATATGATATTGGAAAATTAAAGCTTTGGTTCAGTCTGATCTCAAAGACAAATTCACTAAGTTCATAAGGCCTATAAAAGAGGCAGCTAACACTAACATCAATGAAATTGAAATATCAAGCTAAGAAAAATCAGACAAAAATGTATAGTGTCACGATTAAATGCAGATCAGATGATGACACAAGTACCGTATTGGCCCGAATATAAGACGACCGCGTTTTTTCAGATGTATTTCCAAGAAAAAAACATCGTCTTATATTCGGGTCAATACGGTAAATGCAAGTGTTCTTCGGAACTGGAAATGTGGAAGATGCATTCAAAATACACTTCTGCTTAAAAATCTGAGAAGGGCTCATTTAAACAGCATGACGCTTCTGACATTGATGATACTGAATAAATAATTCAGTAAAATGCTTTTGAGGAACTTTGAGGAAGTCTGATAAAGTATTCCATAAAGAATAAAACAAGGATGATGGTTTTGTCGGAATTGAACAAAGATTACTTTGATCCTTATTTTTTATTTTTTTTTTCCAGAGAACACAGCACTATGGCATATCACGAGCCAGTCATCACAGTTAGAAGACTGGATTTCTAGAAATGCTGCTGATGGTTTACGCGACAGCGGTTCACACACCAACCCACAGACTGACCCATGGTGGAGAGTGGATCTGCTGAATGAATACAAAGTGAACAGAGTGGCCATCACTAACAGACTGAACTACTATTATTACAGAATAAACGGGGCAGTGATTCGTGTCGGGAACTTCCCTAACGACATTTACAGCAACACCATGTGAGGATTTCTTATGGCGCTTTTCCACTGCATGGTACGGCTCGGTACGGTTCACTTTTGGGGGGTTTTCCACTGGGTACAGTACCTGGTACCTGGTACTTTTTTTAGTACCACTTCGGTTGGGGTTCCAAGCGAACCGTACCGTTACCAAAACGTGACGTGTAAACTCTGCTGATCACGGATTGGCCGGAGAGAATCGTCACTACCTGCGTCACTGAACTTGCGACACAAACACAAAAGAACCGCTAGATTTAAATCAGCACAGCCAGCGAAGGATCGAATGCAACTGTTTTGAACGAGCGCACCTTTTTTTAACAACCAAAAAGTGGCTGTTCCCCCTGTTGAGGAAGTACAGACGTTGCTCTCGTTGATAGCAGAGGAGCAGATCCAGTGAGAGCTTGATGGGGCGACGCGGAATGAAAAAGTTTTTTAGGAGTCGCGGCAGTAGAGGCGGTGCAACTATAACGACATGTGAATAATCCCGCCCACTCTAAAGCGATACTAAACTGCAGTGGAAACGCAAACCGAGCCGTGCCGTACCACGCAGTGGAAAAGCGCCATTAGACGTTTATATTTGTCTACAGCTGAGAATGAACAGAAACAGATAACAGACTTAAAGAGAGTACTTTAATGACAATAGGTCTTAACATACTTGTGCACTTTATAAAAATGCACTTTATAATAATGTCTAATTAAGTATTACTTAAACTGAAGGACAAATTATTCAATTTTCCGGTCAAACTCCACATATTAGAAGGTTAAATCAACAGAATAAACTAGAAATTCCTATTACTGATTTACTTATAGACCAGACATGCAGAGGAGGCATCATCGGAACGCAAAAAATAAAGCAGAAATGGAGAAGAAGGGTGAGGTTGACTGTTTGAGAATTCAAAGAGCCAACGCCGCTTCCAAAGGTATAAACGGTTAAACTGACATCCTGTCAAAAAGCGAGAGCAGGTGTCGCTATCTGGGTTAACAGTTAACAAATGGAAAATGTTAAGGTGTGAAAACTTGCTCGTATATTTTTGCAAAGGTGTTGCTGCATTGTAGTAGTGTAGATGTGTAATTGTGGGTAGCACAAAAAGGTCAGACATCCTGTGTTAACGTATAGGAGATGAACTTTGTTTGAACTTCTATGCATATATTTTTGGAGATGTACGCATGTGTGTATGCTGTGCTTATGTGATGATGTAATGGTATTGCAACCCGCTGAAACAAGGGGTGTGACCAAGTGTTTTGTGTGACTTACATTTATCCAATAGAGAGTTTTAATAGGTACTTTGCAGGAGAGGAATTTTGTATACGCCCTCTTCTATATAATCCAGTGCTTTATGATTTTGCGGGGCCGAAAAATGGGTGAAGAATGCACGCTGTTACTTTCTTGAATTTTGCTTATGAGTTATTGGTTTTAATAAAGCGAAACCATTTGTATATGGTGATTCGATAAACTTTCTTTCAATCAAGACTCCGAGTAATTTATTAAGGGTAACACATTATCTGAATGTAGTTCATAAATCTCCAATACGGGCCTCATAGTGGTAAGAACTCTGCTGAGCTGATCAGGACGTTTTGCTGTGGATCCTGAACCTCACAATATACTTCCCATCAATAAGAGGTAAGGGCTGTATTTGTTTATGACAGCTACAGATGGGGGACAAAGTGTATATATAGGGTTTATTGATTCATTAAAAGCGAAATTATACAACAAAACATATATTTGACATAATTATGATTTTATTGTGCTTTAAATAAGTACACTGATTTTGATATATTTATCAATATACTAAAGCACATGTACAATAATTGATTTTAATTTCATCTTAAGGTGCATTCTCCAAAATTACATTTGTTAATGTATTTTAAATGTATTTAGTCTATAATATATACTATGCGCATTTATGCAATTGAAATGTATGTTTCTTTTAAACTTCAGTACAATTTCTTATGCAGTATACTCCAATAAAACTTATTGTTGACATTTTCATCACCAGCTCCTGCGCTATGAACTCTATGAAGTTAAATTTTCTACATAATATTTGGCATACAGTGTCATTTATGAGAGTACTGTATTTGTATGTAATAGTACTGTAATTTACATCTGTGTACAGAATACTTTCAATATTATTATGTTGTTCTAAGTCACTTAAACACATTTAAGTGCATTAATAGCAAGCAAAAGTTTTAACAAATCGAAACAAAATTAATTTGCATTCAAATAGCCTACATTTGGTTTCTATTATAGGCTACACTGCACTGTAAATATGACTTTTAGTTAGGTGAATGAGTCATGAATGAGTCTAACCATAGTCTTTGGACTAACTACACAACGAATTAGAACAATTTGAACTTGAACATAAATGGAAAGCTTGAAATAATACGTAGTGTCTATTTTGTTTAATGCGCATGCGCCAAAATACTGTGTCATGACGGCGCACTACTTCACCGGAGTTTGAAAAATGCGCTGTGCGCCGTGTTTGTGTAATTGCGATGCATAAGGGAACAAACAAGAGAACAAAGGAGTGCCACATTTGGATGATTACAGATGAGGCTTTATGTACTGCAGATAATAAATCAAGTATATCTTGATATAAGCTTTCTTTATTCTTCATTTAGTCTTGCCATTCGTGCGGCTTTCACCGTAACGCGGCAGTTCTCGCTATATGGACTCGAGAGGTGAATTAATCGTGTCCTATAATTTATCGATGACTGCGTTCTGATATCGGAATGTGATCGCATGTGTGGACCAAAAAAATTGGCTGCTGAAAATACAATATTTTATTTTAACAAAATTAAATGATCCAATCTTATAATATTTAATGTACATAATCGATATTTTAACCACCAGTAATATTCAATATATCAGCCATCTCTAGAAATAATGCAGTTTTTTTTTTTTTTTTTTTTTTTTTAGAATTAAGGCTTTTTTTTTTTTTTTTTTTTTTTTGCATTTGAAGAGTGAGATCCGTTCTGTTACTGCTTGTGTTTGTAATATGTAATATTTTTGTACTTATCTAACTAACTTAGTTATTCATTCATTTTGCAGGATCAGTACAGTTTTGTTACTGGAGATAAGTTACAGTGTGGAAACACAGACCAGTACTGAAGAGGTGATGTTAGAAGTTTTTAATGAATTGTTGCCCAGTCAGCTCACCCTGATCACACATTATAAGCTAAAAGTGCCATTAAGTCACCATCCCTATGGATTTGAACTTCTTTGAATCTTTCCCATTTACAAGCAATATATTCCCACCTGTGCATTTACAGACCCCTTCTCTAATCATCATATATTTTACAGGTAACAAACCCAAGGAAGGGGGCTTCAGCTTTGTTGTGCCAGCCGTGGTAAATACAGGAACATCCTTCATGAAGATGTGCGAGAGAAGCTTGCAAGGCAAGTTGAGAAATTTTTTTTTAGATATTGTAGGGATTTCATGAACAGGACACTGATACGCCACTGAATCACCATCACGAGGCTTCGAATTAATTCAGTCAGGAGTCAACAAAGCTTTCTTTGTATCAGGACTGAAAAGCCAGTTCACAACATATAGAAACCCCGATGTCTTGTGACCACCAATGGATGGAACCATTATGTCCAAACAGGAAAAGGATGAGTAAATTAACTGATGCCCTCAGGCCTGCAAGCACGGGATATACAGCGTGACTGTCACATGTCTTGTGACCACCTGCTTCCTGCCCTGACTGAAACTCCTTTTGTCACAGACAAAGAAACAGAACGTACACAGACAATCGTTTAAACTCATAAGTAGTGAAAATGTATCCACTGTATGTGTTATGCCGTATA
>NW_015546059.1:145052-151158 GCF_001515605.1 Sinocyclocheilus anshuiensis | reverse complement strand
TCATCTCAGCTTTTCAGCTGTCAACCAAGCAGAACGCAAGTAAACTAACAAAATCTTATCTCTGCTGAACTGGTGTCGATCTACTTTAAGCAGTAAACATAAGCTAAAATTCTCTGCTTTGTGAATTCTCTCAGGTGAATTTAAGCCACTCGTGAAAACGAGTGTTAGAAGTTTGAAACTTCATAAGAACTTCGTCAACTCTCATTCTAATAATCTGTTTGTGTGTATGTGTGTTTTAGCGTAGTTTTGATGTATTCTAGAGTAGCCAATAAAATTCATGTTTCATTTATAAAGAATCTGGTTTGGTGTCATATAATTTCCAGATCAAAACTTTTGCCAAGATCAACGTTACCTCTCTAAGAGCTTACAAATTATCAAAGAACGTATTTATCCGTGGCCAGGAGAATACATAGTCAATTTGTTAAAATATACTGAGGTCACGGCTCGCTGGACGACCCTTGATTTAAAGTGTAACATAACAAATTTGAAATCGGTTTAATCAGGTGAACTTCGGGGATTCAGACCCGAGTCCTATCAAAACCTGAATTAATTAATAATAATTAATTCCCTTACAAATTTAAGTAGTCAAGTTATCTACAATATTTATCTATTTTTTTGTAATTGATAAAGTTATGTTTTATTCCCTGTAAAGTAGGAATAAAAAAAATGTTTGTAAAAATGTTATCTATTTTTAAAGCCCAGTGTCAGTGAAGATGGTGTGGTCAGGAATTCTGGTGTTTGTAGGAAATCTGAAGGAACATCTCCCAGCATTCTACTACAATGTTGCCCTGATGACTGAGGTAATTCACCTCTTAGGTGATGCAGATGTGGTCAAAAGTTTACATGCACCTTGCAGAATAAACTGCTTCATCAGAGCAGAAATTGCAATGTTTTAATGATTCTACCTCTCTACCCTCTTACTGCTTAAATGATTAACATTTTGCAGATACTGCAAGGTGCATATAAACTTTGGACTGCAACTGTGTCTATTGCTTTCACTCAACTGAACCATTTATAATGACTGGATATGTTTTATAACATATTTTTTGTTTATTTTCTCAAGGTATTTTTTTCTGACTTTCCTGCCTCTTTGGAACATTTCCGTTCACACAGACTGTGGAGAGATGGTGTGCAGCTTCATGACATTTGAAGTTTACTGCCAATGGAGAGCTTCTGGGACATTGGCAGACAGCACTTCCCAGCAAGTTCATTTGGAGTTCTTTTTTTTCCTTCTTTTTTTTTTTAATTAATGAATTAATTTAGTCAAATTTGCATTCACTAATGTTGGAGTAAGATTTTAGAAGAAAACTTTCGGCCCCGTTTAATGTTGGTGCTAGTACAGGTTTGAGAACTAATGGCCTGGTTTCACAGACCGGGCTTAGACTAAGCCAGGATCATAGTTCAATAAGGACATTTAAGTAATTTTCATTAACATGCCTTAAAAAAACAATGGTGGTCCAAAACAATGGACAAAACAAAGGCACTGATATTTTTAAAGATCAGTCAGTGCAATTTTCTTTCAGTTGAAACAGCTCAGCATTACATTTTAGTCCAGGGCTAGGCTTAAGCCTTGTCTGTGAACCCGGGGGTACAAGTAACACAGTTTGGTAATGTTTTACAATAAGGTCTCATTTGTTGTACATGGAATGATAATTTTCTTGATTTTTCTTTGTATTAAGTGTGTGTGTTTGTGTGTTAGTAATCCTATACGTTATGGGGACCAAATGACTCCTCAAGGATAGTAATACCAGTAAATTTTGATCTTGTTGACATTTTGAGGTCCCCAATGAGGAAATAGGCTTATAGATCATACAGAATGATGTTTTCTATGATGGCAAGATTAGGTACTTTTGTATGTATGTAAGTGATTTTGCATTGTTCTCCAGACTCTAGTTAGAGTTAAAGTGTTGTAACTGTGTATAGTGTTGGGTTTTTCTTGTGCATCAGCAAAAAGCATTTTTGTGTATTTGTTTTAGAGATTGTTTTGTCAATAAATGTACAGGGTTTTCCGTTTTGTGTTTGCATTGATTGTAACTAGGTAATTAGGAGATTTAAAAAAAAAATGTACTAAATTTCAAATTCATTGCCAGAGATATATGTCATTGAAGTATATTTTAGTTCACATTAATTGCTTATTCAGAAGTACATATTTACCATATTTCAAAGTACATATAAAATATACTAAAGTCCCACTTAAGTGGTTCAAAAATATCACTCAATATTTCAACTAATTGCAATTAATGTAATTTTAAACTGTAATATATTTTAAATCAAGTACAAATAATATGCATTTATGTGGTCGAAAACATTACATTTAATTCATACTTAAGTATATCGTTAACTGACATTAAAGTATATTTTAGTTAACATTAATTGCTTGTCAGTACATTAGTAGTACACTTTACCCATATTTTAAGACACTAGAAGCAATTATGAACATATAATTGTACATATAAAGATGTACTAAAAAGTCTCACTTAAGTGGTTAAAAAAAAATCACTCAAAAGTTCAACTTATTGCATTTAATATAACTTTAAAATGTGATGCCTTTGAAATTAATTACAAATACTATGTATTTAAGCGGCAAAAATAACATATTTAATTTGCACTTATGTGTGTTCTTTTAAAGTATATTATTTCCGCAATAAGTACACTTTATAAAAGTATACTTAAATGCACTTCTTTTTCACAAGGGTGTTCATATTCCTGGAGATCTGAAGATTCTTACTCTCTGTGAGGTCGAAGTCTACGGGGATTTGATAGGTAAGTCATTGCTGTAGAGCACTTTTCAAAATGTAATATGCCATATTTTTTAATTAAGGTGAAGCGTTAAGGATGAAGTGCAGTCAGTGAGGAGTAAGCCATTGCACAACTTGTGCTTTTCCTGGGTTTATCGGAGTAAGTTGTGGAAGCCCATTTCCACCACTGAATAAAACATTTAAAATACTATTGCCACTTTTTCTGTGAAAAAAATCAGAATTGTGAGATATAAACTCGCAATTGCAAGATATAAAGTCAGAATTGCATAAAATAAACTCGAAATAGTGAGTTATAAAGTCAGAATTGCTCAAAAAAAGTTTTTTCGCATGCACTTGCACTCTCAGACACCTGCGCTTCCGCAAGTGACATCACTTGCAATTTTTATTTATTTATTTTATTGAATCTCTCAACATTTTACGACAGTTGCCAGGTGGTAAAGATAAGAAAAAAGAAACAAAATTACAATGTCACTTGCAATCGCCACCTGCACTCTCCGCTTGTCACGTGTATGTTCCGGTCTAATCCAGCTAACAGGGAACGTTCCCACAACTTTCACTAACGTTTTTGTAAAGCTATTTAAAGGTTAGGGCAAAACATTCTTAAAATAATGTTTATGGGACGTTTGTATAACGTCATTAATGTTTGATTTACTTTCATGTAATGTTAAGAAAAAACATTCTTAGAACAACATTCTTTAAATGTTCTTTTGATGTTATTTGTACTTAAGGAATGTTCTCCTAATGTTAAAAGAAAATGTTCCTAGAACAACATTCTTGGAACATTGTTTTGATGTTATTTGTACTTGATTAAGGTTTTCATAATATTGAGATAAAACGTTCTTTGAACAATATTTTTAGAACATTTTTTTTGTTATTTGTACTGCAGAAATTTTATCGTAATGTGAAAGGAAAATGTTCTTAAAACAATATTCTCAGAACGTTGTTTTAATGTTTTTGTACTTGATGAATATTCTTGTAATATTAAAGGAAAAACATAGGGAAAACTTATTCACTATTAAGGAAAACGTTCCTAGAATAATATTCTCAGAACGTTGTTTTGGTGTTATTTTGTGCTTGGTGAAGGTTCTCACAATGTTAAAGGAAAAACATTCTTAGAACAACATTGTTGGAACATTGTTTTGATGTTATTTGAACTTGATGAATGTTCTCTTAATATTAAAGAAAAACGTTCCTAGAAAAATATTCTCAGAACGTTGTTTTGATGTTATTTGAACTTCATGAATGTTCTCTTAAGTAATGGTGGTGCTGGAAATTTGTGGTGCCAATTTTTGTTGTTCGTCAATTTGATTTTTGAGATCTTGAAATCCTTTCTCCATCTCATTTCTCAACTCCTTTACACATGTGGAAAACATTGCTGAAGTTCTGAAGTAATGTGATCATGGCTTGTTTGAAATGTGTGTTGAACAGCTTTGATGTCCTGCTGAACTTCTGTAATCATTTGCTTCATTGCTTTAGTCAACTTGTCTGTTTCATATTCTTCTTGTTGTTTAGCGGTGGTCAACAGAGTGAAGACTTGACTCTTGTTATCCTCCACTTTTGCAGCAAGGTCAGCGATCTGACTTTTGTGATGTGAAGAAGTTGCTTTCACTTCCTGGGTAAGTTCACTCACCATTTTCTCCTGTTTTTTTCATGAAGTCAAATAAAAGATCCCAGTTCCCTTGTACCTGAGCAGTGAACTGTTGAACTTCCATTCCAGGAGTGGGTAGAACACGGGAAGGTCATGCTGTGCCACTGAAGAAAGAGTTTCACCTTCGGATGATGTGCAGAGTTGCATATTATCCACTTGTGGTGCCCAGGTGAGAGCTTGCACAGGAGTGCTGCCAGCCAGAGCAGGAGAAGACATTAGCATATGGGACACAGGATGCATGGGGCTGAATGGAACGGGGGTGTTATTCACTACAGAGACACCAGGTGGAGCTGCTGGAGGCATCAGAGGTCGCACTACTGGTGGCCATACTGGAGTTGAGATGTCTGGAGGTGACTCCATTTCTATGAAAGTGGATGGGGAAGGAGGGGTAGTCGCCATATATGTTGTGTTTGTGTGGGTGAAAGAAATGTTGGGCAGAAAGTCAGTAAATGTAAATCAGTAATTGTGTTTGTGTCAGTATTTTCTTACACCACAGTTTTCACAAAAATAAAATACTTTACCCCCAAGACAACAAGTTAAATGAGGTCACCTTCAGTTATCTAAATTACGGTGATACCTTGGTGATAACAACTCTACTTAACCAATTAATGTTCACACAGTTTGTACAAGTTTCACAAAAAAACTTCAAAACTTTTACCATAGGCAAAACAGCTTTGTTAATTCAACATTTTCAATGCAAGTGTTCAACAAGTCACAATCACTTTCAAAAGTTTCACAATTCAAATGTTTACACACAAACACACAAAAAAAACCTAACCCAATTAATAACACTCCTGTAATCAAAAGCACAGAATTTCCAAAACACAGCCGTTTTCTTTTAAGGTTCAAAAAACTTTAACCCTCAACAATTTACCTTAAGGTTTCAATAATTCCCCAACAAAAACAATTCACAAAAATAAATGTTCAGGTCTTCAAGTATTCAATCAAGTTTTCATGTTTTCAAATCATAAATGTTCAAGTTTTCAAGTTTTCAAGTCCCTGTTCGGGGGACAAATTGAGGACCAAATCTGCACCTTATTGATGACCCGTGGCGTTAATATACTGCATCTGTGCCAGCACGTGATGTAATAAAACTGCAGCTCGTTAATAAAGGTTTTTTTTTTTTATCCATTTTATACAATCCGCCTTCATTTAGCAGGTGCACTCGCGCATAAACAGTTTTCAAGTTCAACCCTTTTTGTTCCATTCAGTTGTGGATGCTGCTGATTCACCGAGACCGCCGCGGCTCAGCAAAGAGACATACGTGTGTGTGTGTGTGTTTTCCTTTGAAAAAGTTTCCCCAGAAATACTTTGCTATTTAATGCATTTTTCCTTTTGGCATTGCAATACCAAATTGTATTATCAGCATAACAATTCGAGTAAATGTGTAAAAAGTATGGCATGATGCATCCTTCTAGAACAATGTGCATTTATGTTAAAATTGTAACATAAATTATCAAGTTTAGTTATTCTTATTTCTTTATTGCAAAACGCTAAAACTGGCACCGTTTTGGAGAGAAATGGGCTCTCATTTTAACCCATATCATGGTGTATGATGCTGAACTATGAGTTTTTAATGGTGTTTGTATTTGCACTGTTCTAAACATTAATATTTTATGTGCAACGATTGTACTGAGAATAACTTTAATCTTTTCTTCAACTGAATACTGTTACCGTGCTGTTTTGATGTATTTTATAG
>NW_015546059.1:140146-140408 GCF_001515605.1 Sinocyclocheilus anshuiensis | reverse complement strand
ATTCAAACGCGAGTTTTGAGCAGTGTAGAGTAGCGCTTGTTGTTTGTAATTTCTCCGATCACAAATGCAGACATGGGGCCTGTTCTTCGTACGTCGCTTATTACATCCGAAATGAAATGTCACATCCAAGATGATATCATCGCGCTAATCAGGATTGTAGCACCTGTTGTTGATGATTAGTATGGCTAGATTGAGTTATCTGAGATAATTGCGCGTTCATGGGTTGGTTTAAAAGGGGCTATGTATCGATACTTGAAACCAT
>NW_015546059.1:135227-140086 GCF_001515605.1 Sinocyclocheilus anshuiensis | reverse complement strand
ATCGTCAACAATCAAATCCAGCTAACTGAGTTAGCGACGTACGAAGAACGGGCCCCTGGTTTTATGTTTACGCGGCGCGATGCAACGCAAAGCGTAAAAAAACATTATAATCGTATAAATCATTATAATCCGTAATTATGTCCCCATAGAGGAGAAACAATAATGTACAGTATGTGGAAAATATTGTTTTTTTTTTTAACCTTAAACCACATAAACACATTTCCTTACACCAAATACACAACATAATGTTCTTTTTAGCAGCATCATATGACCCCTTTAAATAACCTACTATTTTACTCTTACTCAAGTAGTTTTTTGGACAAGTACTTTTACTCTACTCGCACTACATTTTTTGGAAGGTAATGGTACTTTTACTTGAGTATATTTTTTCAGTACTCTTTCCACCACTGGATATTAGTAAAAGCAACAGACTCCTGTAGAAAACCCTCATGTTGATATCAAGTGCTTCTTGATTCTTTCTGCTTTCAACTGGGGATGTTTCAATGAATGATTACTGAGAGAGAGAGAGAGAGAGAGAGAGAGAGACAGAGAGAGGGAGGGATGAGAGACACATTAGTTTAACTTTGCATACCACTTTTGTCAGTCTGTCAGAGGATGCGTCATTTAAATTATATGATAATTTCCACATTTAAGTTTAAAATGACCTAATGTCCCATCATGAAGTAATTCTAAGATTTTTTAGCATTTTTTTTTTTTTAATCCATGCAGACTTTTGAAAGAACACGGCACTCATTACAGTATTTAGTTATACATAATAATGGTAAAATGGTTTATTGCTGTTTGAAACCACAACAACAGATATTTAAATATAATTAATGCATCAGGTAATAGTTAATTTGCCATAATGTGTTTGATATTTCACACTAATTTAGGTTTAATAAATCGAGAGAGGCAGAAATCGTGATTACGATTAAAATAAGATTTATTGCACAGCCATTTGAGTTTCCAGAACTCTTACTATTACAATATTAAATTATTACTAAGTGAATCATTTGACCTTTTACACAGCGTAGGCTACTAAAGGCACATTGTATGCTGTTATGAAATGACAATTATTTTTTTTTACTGATGGTATTTTATTCAAAGTGACTGTTAAATGAGGAATGCATCATAATGCATCAGTGCATGCAATTTCTAAGCAATATTTGCAGTACCAAACGGCATGTTTAAAGTACAAGCTGGATCAGTGTTTTATTATTATTGTTGTATATTATATATATATTATTATATTACTTCATAACTTTATATCAGTCAACAAGACGACATTGATGACACACTTACATCAGCCGAATTTAACAATTTACTAAACACTTTTTTCAGAACATCACAGAAAACCATGTATTTAGGTTATATTTTTGTATAAAAGCGCGCATATAGTACAATAAGAAATAATTGTAATTGTAAGACTATTAGCACTGATTCAATCAAGCAAAGGACAGACGCTGCAAACTGCTGCTCGCTGCTTCTGTCCTGAGATAAAACATCCTGGTGAAAAAAATAAGAAAAAAAAATCATCCTGGTTTGAATTCAGCTTTTTTATTCTACAACGGTGTAACTCGCTGTGTTGCATCTTCTCATAAACTGACCACTGAGCCAGCTGTGAACACTACAGTGCACTCAGTCAGCAGGTTAGTGAGCGCCTTGCAGCCTCTGCTGGTAGATGATGGAACTACAAATATGGCAATTATTTTTCTCTCAAAATAAAGACAGACGTTCAAAAATATCAGTGCACTCTGACAAAATAAAAGTTTTCAACAGTTAATTTAAGTTTATTGTCACATCAGCTTCACAGGCTATTTCATGGCAAAGATTATACATTAAAAATATAGTAGAGCACAAAATACAAATACAAACATAAATAAATGAATAAAAACAATTATAAAACAAAGTATCACACAGACATTTCTATAAAAGATATTTTAAATGTACTTACTATACACAACGTGGTCATGCCTGGATTTAAAATAATAAATATATCTTGTTCCTACAAGAGAATTTATTTCAAAAAGATTATTTTGATATTCTTAAAAGTTTTCAACACAAATATTTCAGGATATTATTAAAACCATTACCAAATGGTTTCCAGTCGCATGGTTGTCAAGTTTGCGGTTTGCGGATTGACATCCCGTGGTAACTAGGATTTACACAAGCTTCAGTCTGGATCCAGAACACCTGAGAAGAGATGATGCCAACCCCTCAGAGGACCTCAGATGATGCCAACCCTGAAACAACATACAGAACTACCACATTTTGCTATAAGTTTGATTGCATCATATAATAATTGCTGTTAATAGTGTTCATCGTCTGTTTGATTACGTCTTTAATTGATTTTTCCATACATTTCTGCCATATGTATATAAACTGACAGTCGCCACTGATAAGATACTACTAAATATTGTAGAAACTTAATTTTCAGTAAAGTTGCTTTGCAACGATTTGTATCGTAAAAAGCACTATACAAATAAACTTGAATTGAAAAACTTGAATTGAACTTAGGGAACTGTTCCCACGGCGTGGGTTGATTATTTCCCCTGCGGTTTTGCATAAATTCAAAAAAATTACAAACTCTTTCGGGTTCCTTTTTACATCAGTAGTTATAATAATTAGATATTACATATAATATGGCAATAAATTGTAGGGTCTTGGACATTGGTGCAGAGATGAGTATGTGTATTTTGCAAAATATATTTTGATCACTTAATACACCTTAGTCAGTTTAGACGGTTGCAAATGTGCTCTGATGCACTAGCGTAGCCAGGAATTACAATTTGGATGGGCCCAGAGAAAATTGGGTGGCCCTAGCCTAAAATACATCTGTTATCAAAATAGGCCAACACAACTAACAGTTACACCTGCTTGAATTTACATCACTGTTTAATCAGAGCATAAGCCTGTATGTCATCATAAGCAGTGTTACAAAAATAACGATACGAACAGCATGAGCACGGCGGCCACACCACACGCACGCGCATCTGACAGACACAACACAACACCATCATTAAATCAGCAGAACAGTAGTAATGGACAGTATGTAAAACCCATGCTTGGTCATAGTCTGGTTCAGCGGCCACATAAACCGCATGAAATAAACAACAGTGACTAGGCAACTAACGTTAGGAAAATATAGATTTTTGTACCTGTACACTGGCGTGTAGGAGAGGTAGCCTTTGGAGAATGGAGCGCTGCTGGTGATGGAGAAATATGTGAATTAACGTTAGCCCTAGCAGAGCTGTTCAGCTCCTTGAGCGTGGAATATGCGGGGACGTTTCATTCATACTCGAAGCCAGAGGGCGCTCTAGCACAGAAACACAAAACGGACTCATAGAAGTAACGTGCTGCGCCAGGAAAACCCTAATATGGACAAAGGCATGTATAACGGCATCCAGCGATCTCTGCTGTAGCTAAGGGGCTGTTTGCAAACTTATCTTCATCATTATATGGCAAACAAGAAAAAGCAACAACACAATTTATTTTTATAGGTAAAGTATTGTGATTATTGCAACAGAATTCACAATGATTAGGCTACCTTCTGAAGCAACCGACTGGGTGGGCCTGACTGACAGGTGGGTGCTACGCGACTTCTCTGATGGTGTGTTTTCAGTGTTGTCGTGATGTAATTTCAATCACATTATATTTAAAGCTTAGGTGATATGCTGCCTGTCACGTTTATGGTCTGTTTTGGTTTTGTTTTCCTTCTGTTCCTGCCTCCTGTTTCTTTAAGCCCTTATTTGGTTTCCTTCCAGTTCCTGTCCTGATTATGTTTATTTGTCTCAGCTGTGTTCTATTAATTATCCTTGATTACTCCTCACCTGTTTCTGTTCTCCCTGATTGCGTTTCATGTGTTTATAAACCCTGTGTTCCTGAGTTTCCCTTGTCCGGAATTAAACATTGATGTTGTGCCTCATGTGAGTCTCGCCCTGCCTTGTGTTACCCCTTTGGATTGTTTATTAAAGACTGTCATTTTGAGTTTATCCTCGTCTCCTCATTCTTCGTCTTGTCATAGAAGGCAACCGTGACACTGCCAAAGACAGTAACTTCACATCTGTGCTAGTTTGTCTTCTAACAGACACCAAACTGCATACAGGGCTTCATCTATGTCCTAACACAGTTGTAATATTATAATTATAATATTCAGTAAACATTCTCAATAGTGTTCTATTGTAATTGTAATCAGCTGTTTTGTTCTTCAGGGCACAGGTAATCAAATGCAGCATGATCACGTGGTTCCTGTGAAACTCATCCTCATTTGGCCACACTATTCCATGTGAACATTTACCTACACATTTACATGAAGGTTCCTGGAAGACACCTTCTTAGAAAACGACTTTCAAGATGTTTGTCTTTTCCTCACTGGCTGTGTCTGGTACACCAGAAAAACTAAGACTTTACCCAAGCTTCAGTTTGCAAAGTCACGGGTCAAGGCACATCTAATGATGCAGTTTCACAGGGAACTCCTCTAGCTGCATAAATTCTGATATTCATAAATGATGCATAATCAGAATTTAACATTATACTGATGCTAATAGTCCCCTCCTATTCAACTCAATTTTCTCTCAGTGATTTTTATTATGAGCTGCAAAAATGCATGGGATCTCTTCAAAAGAGTTCTCATTTACATCTGAAATTGATTGTAGGATGGAAAACGCACCCATACCAATGAGAAATACTACGACACAAGATAATGATAACATGAGAAGAACCGTCTCGGTTACGTATGTAACCCTCGTTCCCTGAAGGAGGGAACGGAGACGTCACGTCGGTGACCGAAGAATTGGGATCTCGCTTAGAGAGGCCAATCCACTTCAAGTGTAAACTAAACGAGCCAACGCACATTGGAA
>NW_015546059.1:130282-135177 GCF_001515605.1 Sinocyclocheilus anshuiensis | reverse complement strand
GAGTGTAAACTAAACGAGCCAATGCACATTGGCATGTGATGATTGCATCCAGCTGCCGCTGATCACAGCGTGAGCATAAAAATGCAGCCGGTGCAACGCATGCCAGGTTTTTGCTGAGGAGCTGAGCCGGTGACCCGGCCGCTCAGCGGTTGCACAGCAGCTGTGGCGACGGGACGTGACGTCTCCATTCCCTCCTTCAGGGAACGAAGATTACATACGTAACCGAGACGTTCCCTTTCAGTCGAATTGGGATCCCTACCAAAGCGCCATGGATGCTGCCCTGCGCCCCTTTGTGGTGTAGGCCGGGGCTCGCAACAAGAAGACCAGTCACTGTTGTCATAGCACTACCCACTTAGTGAGATTGGATAACACTGGGAAACGTACCCGTTCCACTTGGAACAGGAACGTTGCGGAAGCCCTATCCTTCCCGAAGAAGGTTTCAGAAGCACTTAGACATATGAACATCCGTTTAGGTGCATATGGAAGATTAGAGGTGATTGAAACCCTCATGGAAATGGCAGGAGTCTGCCGGGGAAACACGGGCTCTGAGGCTATACCGTGGAATTTACACATATGGGATCCGCTCAGACCTCTACATATGGAACCCAGCCCTCTACCGGTTCTCAATGATTCAGCGAGAGAGGGCCTGGTGCCGGACGTTCCGCCACATCTGGCTGCCGAGGGGACGGAGAAGCTCGACAGGGCCTACAGTACGGACACTCTGGAGCAGTTTTAGCAAGCCGACACTAAACCGGGGCCTCTCAGCGCCTCTACCCGTTTGAGGTGAGAACACAGGAGGATACCGGCTCCACACGAAGGCTATAGAATCTAGCGAACGTGTTGGGGGTCACCCAGCCCGCAGCTCTATAAATATCTGTCAGCAAGGCGCCACGAGCCAGGGCCCAGGAGGATGCTACACTTCTATTAGAGTGAGCTCGCAACCTGAGCGGGCAGGGGACACCCTGTGCCTGATAAGCCAGGGTGATGGCATCCACAATCCAGTGGGCCATCCTCTGCTTAGAGATGGCATTCCCCTTCTGCCGGCCTCCGTAACAGACAAAGAGCTGGTCTGAGGTCCTAAAGATTTGTGTCCGGTCTACGTAGCAACTCAAGGCTCGGACGGGACAGAGCAAAGCTAGGGCTGGGTCTGCCTCCTCCGGGGGCAGCGCTTGCAGGCTCACCACCTGATCCCTGAAGGGAGTAGTGGGAACCTTGGGCGCATAGCCGGGCCGGGGCCTCAGGATTACCTGGGAGTCAGCCGGCCCAAACTCTAGGCACGAATCGTCGAACGAAAATGTGTGCAGGTCCCCTACCCTCTTGATGGAGGCCAATGCAAGCAGGATCAGAGTTTTCATTGACAGAAACTTTAGCTCAAATGACTGCAAAGGCTCAAATGGGCCGTGCTGTAGTGTTTTAAGCACCAGAGACAGGTCCTAAGAGGGTATGGAGAGGGGCTGGGGAGGGTTTAACCTTCTCGCCTCCCTAAGGAACCTGATGACCAGGTCATGCTTCCCTACCGACTTCCCTTCCACGGGGTCATGGTTGGCAGCAATCGCAGCAACATAGACTTTAAGGGTGGAGGAGCCTCTGAAATAGTTTCAGTGGGACCACTGTCCTGTTCTTGAATGAATTCAAGCAGTTCAACACCGACCACGCACGTTCCTCTGTGAGGCGTGCTGTCTGTTTGACCGAATCCAACAACTGGCTGAGGTGCGAGAGCACCAAGTCCCTGTGTGCACACAACTGATGCTGAGACTGAGCTAGAATGAGCCAGTCGTTGAGGTAGTGGTGAACGCGAACGCCCTGTTCTCTCAGGGGAACAAGGGATGCCTCCGCAACTTCCGTGAAGACACGGGCCGACAGGGACAGCCCGGAGGGCAGGACCTCGTACTGATATGCTCGTCCTTCGAACGCGAACCGCAGAAATGGTCTGTGGCGTGGAAGGATCGACACATGAAAGTACGCATCCTTCAGGTCGATCACTGCAAACCAATCTCGGGGACGGATGCACCCAAAGATGCGTTTTTCAACATCTTGAACGGTAACTGGCGAAGGGCCCGGTTCAAGACATGCTGATCCAAGATTGGTCGTAACCCACCGCCTTTCTTGGGTACAATGAAGTAAGGGCTGTAAAACACTGTATTCATATCGGCTGGAGGGACCGGCCCTATCGCATCCTTCGCCAGTAGGACTGCGATCTCTGCACGCAAGACAGGAGCATCGGCCGCCTTCACTGTTGTGAAGCCGATGCCTCTGAACTTGGGGGGATGCCGGGTGAGTTGAATCGCTTAGCCGAGGCTGATGGTCCGCAGAAGCCAACGAGACGGGTTGGGTAGCGCTAGCCAGGCACAGATACCGTGCAAGCGGAACCACCACCGTACCCGCAGTGGGGCAGCAAGGTGGAACGCAGGGACCCAATTCGGGCGGCTTGTGAGCGGACCGAAGAGGGGTCTGAGTGTGCGGTGCAACGCTTACCTGGTTGTGCAAGCGGGACCAGCGGAACCACCGCCGTACCCGCAGTGGGGCAGCGAGGTGGAACGCAGGGACCCAACTCGGGTGGCTTGTGAGCAGACCGAAGAGGGCTCTGAGTGTGCGGTGCAACGCTTACCTGGTTCCACAGTTTGGCAGAGGGTGCATGAGTAGGGCCTTTGTTTGACGCTCTCGAACTGCCCGCTGCTGCCTACTGGTGATGGAGGAGGATGAGTGTGGTCCGGTGCTGGTCCGTCCGTGACTATCGGTCGCCTTCACTGTTGTGAAGCGGATGCCACTGAACTTGGGGGGATGCCGGGTGAGCTGAATCGCATAGCCGAGGCTGAGGGTCCGCAGAAGCCAACAAGACGGGTTGGGTAGCGCTAGCCAAGCATCAGATACCGTGCAAGCGGGACCAGCGGAACCACCACCGTACCCGCAGTGGGGCAGCGAGGTGGAACACAGGGACCCAACTCGGGCGGCTTGTGAGCAGACCGAAGAGGGGTGTGAGTGTGCGGTGCAATGCTTACCTGGTTCCACAGTTTGGCAGAGGGTGCATGAGTAGGGGCTTTGTTGACGCTCTCGAACTGCCCGCTACTGTCTACTGCCGATGGAGGAGGATGAGTGTGGTCTGGTGCTGGTCCGTCCGTGACTCTCCGTGCCCTCCTGGGACCCAGGGACAGAGAAAACCGCTCTCTCGTTGAGATTTTCCAGATTCTCCATCCGGCCCTCCTCCGGGGGAGGGAGAGGTGCCTTCATCATCCCCCAAAGAGCAGCTTCCTCCCTCTCTGGGTCGCCCGTCCCAGGGCCTCTTGCTCTTTCGCTCACTGCCAGGTTTGACGGGGGCCTGGATGGGTGCAATGCAACCGCAATGGGAACATGACTCCTCTGCGAATGCCACCTCAACGTGTTTAATGCCCAGACACGTGAGGCAGTGATCATGACCATCACCCGGCGCCAGGTAACGACCGCATCCAGAAATGCACTGGTGAAACGGCATCTTTAAAAAGACGATCTACTTATTGTAGTCTTTTAGAGAAATTGGCTCTTTTAGGGAAATGCTCTTTTACGTGCTGAGACGCACAGGGGAAATGGCCACTTGCAGCACGACAGGGGGTAGTGCAGCCTGAAGTGCGCAACCCACTTGACACAGGAACGACCACCGCTGAAGCGCCGTCCGTCAACACAAAAAGCTCCCAAGAGCGCGCTAGACTCGTCACACAAGAAGCAGTTTGGTAGAAACAGAACGATGTTGTTGCTCGGCTCCGAAGCGAAAAGCTGGTATGCGTTGCACCGGCTGCCTTTTTATGCTCACGCTGTGATCAGCGGCAGCTGGATGCAATCATCGCATACCAATGTATATTGGCTCATTTAGTTTACACTCGAAGTGGATTGGTCTCTCTAAGCAACATCCCAATTCCTCGGTCACCAATGTGACTCGTAGTGACCGACTGAAAGGGAACTCAGTAGTGTTCTACAAATAATTAGAAAAGCACAAGCTAGAATGAGAATTATGTCTTTTGGTTACATGAACTAACAAAACAATGAAAACCAATCAAATTTGAATAATGTTGCACAGATTTATGTATTTGAATTGCATATAAAATTACAATCCATTTGGATTATACAGCTTTAACAAACTAATAAACTTAATGTAATGCATATTTGTTGGTCACACATGAAACAGGTCAGATTTCTGTAATAGTACTAATAAATTTAATGTTTTAAACATAAGAATTTTAACTAATAAATTTTTTTTTTAGTGAAAAAAACTGAACTGTTTTATTTCTGAATGACAAATATGCATCACAAATAAGTGTATAAGTTAATGTCAAAACTGTAATCCAAACAATTTCAACAATCATGTTAAAAAAATGTAACAATCTTCAATTTTGACCTAAATATATTTTGAATGTTGGGTGATTGACCTCACAAAATAAGATATCAGCCATGTTAAAGGGGTCATATGATGTTACTAAAAAGAACATTATTTTGTGTATTTGGTGTAATGCAATGTGTTTATGCGGTTTAAGGTTTAAAAAACACATTATTTTCCACATAATGTACATTATTGTTTCTCCTCTATGCCCCACCTTTCTGAAACGCGTCGATTTTTACAAAGCTCATCGGTCTGAAAAGCGAGGTGTGCTCTGATTGGCCAGCTATCCAGTGCATTGTGATTGGCCGAATACCTCAAGCGTGTGACAGAAATGTTACGCCCCTTACCATACTGTGTTTCCATCATACAGTCTATGGTTTCCATGTGTCCGGCGCGACGAGATAAAACCAATAAAACCCATTACAAACGAGGCATTTGTTGCATCCAGTGGGGACATAATTACTGATTGTAATGACTTATACTGTATTTTTATGCTTTGCGTTGCGTATTGCGCCGAGTAAACATAAAACCATGTCTGCATTTGTGA
>NW_015546059.1:127143-129322 GCF_001515605.1 Sinocyclocheilus anshuiensis | reverse complement strand
CAAAGGAGGCTTGTGGCAACCACATGTGACGACCCCGGGCTGGACTCTGCTTCATCCACGGTGAAAGCCGATCCGGGCGATTGACAGAGCGAAGTTGATGTTTTTCTTCAGCGACCAGCACGGATCAGCTCCAGGCATGACGAAGCGGATATCGTCCTCTTTTGGAAGGCCAAACAAAGTAGTTTCGCTTTCACAAAGAAACACAGCGCCTTCACGACATGGCGGTGGCGGCAACAATACTACAGCGAGAATAAAAGTTACGCCTTCTTTCTTTGCGTGAACATTTGGGCGGCGTTATGCAAATCTTCCCATACAGTGACGTAGATATGTGGGGACGTGTTTAAACGAGGCGTTTTAGGAGGGCATGGACAAGTCTTAACTTTTATAAAGAATATCTCTTTGGATTTGAGACTTTAGTCTTTGCAACTTTACAGATCTTCTTTATGCACCAAGAGCTTGTAACACTCCAAAGAGAAAGGAAAAATTGAAATCGCATCATATGACCCCTTTAAGGAAAATAATGTTGAGGTAAAACATTCCAGTTGACTTTCTGAACACTAATAGCTTACAGTGGTGCTTATGTCTGTGTCTGAGGCAAAACAGCCGAAAATGTACTGTCTGAGATCTGTATGAAGTGACGGCCCATTGTTTGAGGTTTGAGCAGATGATGGACTCCTGTGGAGCTCCCGATTTACATCCTGTCTGAGAGCATTCAAATACACACAAAATAACATGGAAATGATCAGCGATCAGACTGATGGAGTGGAAATCATGAACTACAGGGCTGTGGGTTCATCTAGAGCTACTATAGTTAACATACATCAAGTCAACATGCAGAAGATATTATGAAATACAGTATAATTCATCACTGGACAAAGAACAAAAGCAACTTTCTACAGCTGTACTTTCACACTATGTTCTTGGTGATTTGCGTAGTTGTTACAAGAATTTCCATATCTCATTCTATATGATGTCAGATCAGTGAAAATCTTGAGTTTATCTCAGAAATACTGTTTATTTTTTTCAGTAATTCTTCAATGATTAATTAACTTTCCATCTGTTACGTCTGGAGACGTATTTTTCCGTGTTTATCTTTGTCTTTCTCTCGCTTGCTTTTAGGTGACTCCGCCCTAATTGGGCGTACAAAGACGCAACTACTGACTCGTCACTCGAAGTCCAGCATCTTTTGAAATATTGGGATGTAACAAGGCAGAGGAGGAGAGAGCAGAGTTGTTGGCGTTGTTGTTTGTTGTGAATTAGAGTCTCATAGTAACATAGCGTTGAGGTTTATTGTGTTGAGAATTCTGTTGTGTATATCTCTGATTATCTAGACCTTCATTTTTCTTCGTGTTAATTGTTGTTTTTGTTGCCTAAGCCATTCATCTACTTTTTTTAATCCCCATTTCTTTCTTTCTGTTGAGTTTTGTGAGCTGGCGAGTGTGCCACTATTCTTTTGTACCTTGTAAATATTGTAAATAGTACATTTTCTCCCACCATATAGGCTGTAGGAATTGGGTGCCAGTTTTCTTTATTGTAAATGTCATTTTTTTCTCCTGTTTTTGCTTTAGATAGGGAGTCAGGGAAGACTGCTGACATTTGTTTCCTTTTTCTTTCTCATAGTCTACTTAGAGCCCCTGGGTTTAGTTAGTGATATGTTTTGTTTATTATTTTGGCATTGCCCAATCCTGAAGCGATTGCCTCTTTACTGTGTCACTACAATACTTTTTTATTTTTTACAAGACATTTACCGGAACAGTAGCAACAGGTTCAGATTTACTTATGTTATCTTTCCTGACCCTAGACCTGATTTTTTTTAAATTTCTGCATTATGTCCATTTTTTGTTTTTAAGTGAACAATAAAACAGTTAACTATTGCTTTGGATTGTAACCAGACTGTTTGACTTTCCAAACGGTTTCTTTCTATTTGCACTGAAGGACAGTGACAGGAAGGGTTTCCGTGATCTGCTCAGGATGGATGTGGAGGATTTCAGCTACTTGCTTGACAAAGTTACACCACTCATCCAAAGAAGGGACACAAAATTTAGAAGAGCCATCAATGCAAGAATGCGCCTGTCTCTAACGCTACGATTCCTTGCTACAGGCAAGTCAGTTTAAAAAAAAAATAAAATAAAATAAAAAACATAGTGTATTGTGAAAATAATGTTTGTAACCGAAAAGA
>NW_015546059.1:118966-125987 GCF_001515605.1 Sinocyclocheilus anshuiensis | reverse complement strand
AGGCAAGTCAGTAAAAAAAAAAAAAAAAAAAAACATACAGTGTATTGTGAAAAGAATGTTCGTAACCAAACAGATGTGGGGCACCGACTACATAGTATTTTTTCCTACTATGGTAGTCAATGATGCCCCACATTTGTTTGGTTTCAGACGTTCTTCAAAATATCTTCCTTTGTGTTCAACAGAACAAAGAAATGTATACAGGTTAGACATAACCAGCAGCGTGGAGAGAGGTGGCAGCAAGATTTGAAAACAAGTGGCAGTTTCCTAATTGCTTGGGTGCCATAGATGGCAAGCACATATACATCCAGCCACCTGCAAACTCTGGAAGCACCTACCATAATTATAAATCAAGATTTTCTGTTGTGCTCATGGCAGTAGCTGACGCCAACTACAAAATCATCTATGCTAATGTTGGCATACAAGGAAGACTGTCAGATGGAGGAATATTTGGCCAGTCAGACCTCCGAGCTGCCATGGATAGAGGTCTGCTGAATGTCCCCCCTCCAGAACCACTACCAGGCAGTAACATAACTTTGCCTTATGCATTTGTTGGGGATGAAGCATTCCCTCTTCAAAACGACGTGATGAAGCCATTCTCTTTCCGAAATCTGGACCATGGACAGCGAATATTTAACTGCAGGCTGTCAAGGGCAAGGCGTACAGTTGAAAACGCATTTGGAATTTTGGCCAATAGGCTCCGTGTTTTCCTGTCCAACATTGCTCTGGAGCCTGACAAGGTGGCAACACTAACACTAGCTGCACTCTGTGTGCATAACTTCCTCAAGGAGAAGGCATCAGATGTGTTCCTGCCTTCAGCCTTTGCAGATGCAGAAGATGAGAACCACAATGTAGTACCCGGAGCTTGGAGAAAAGATAGAGAACTCCCCTCTGTGCCAGTCAGCAATGCACGGAATGCCACAACCGCTGCCAAAAAAAATCAAGACAATTTGAAGGCATACTTTCTGTCACCAGCTGGATCTGTTTCTGACATCAACTGATAAATGTGTTAATTTAGAACATTTTGCAAGACATATAGAACACTGGCTCAGGTGGACTTCCTGTTTGTTTCTTTACCAAATGTTAGCACAAAATATAACTGTTTTTTTTATAACATTTAAAAACTGAATGTAATTAAAAGTAGCAGAATGTGTAATGGTCAAAATTAACATGAGTTGTGTTTTTTTTTTTTTGAATGCACAAGATTCATTTTCCTTAGTAAAAACATTTATTTAAGTTAAATTACACTTTCTTTCCTTGAATCTTTACAAAAGTCTTTGGTAAATGTTTACAAATGGGAATATAATTCGTAAACATAACCGTTCCTTTCAAAATGTGCAAATAATACAAAACAGCATTTTAAACAGCTTGAAAAACTTGCCAAAAACAAACGGCCTTTGAGACACAATGTGACTACGGTGTAGCACCATTAGAAAAAAAAAAAAAAAAAACATAAAAGGGATTGTTTACCCAAAAATAAATTCTGTCATCATTTACTCACCCTGAGGTTGTTCCAAACCTGTATGAGTTTCTCTCAGCTGTTGAACACAAAAGAAGATATTTTGAAGAATGCTGGTAACTGAACAGCTGACTGTAACCATGTACTTCCACAGTATTTTTTTTTTCATACCATGGAAGTAAATGGTTACAGTTAATTGTTCAGTTACCAGCATTCTTCAAAATATCTTCTTTTGTGTTCAACAGAATAGGGAAACTCATACAGGTTTCGAACAACCTCAGGGTGAGTAAATGATGACAGAATTTTCATTTTTGAGTGAACTATCCCTTTAAAAAATTAACCTACACCCTCTCTCTTTCATGGTCATATGCCTCTTCTACTGCCCTGAGGTAGCTCACTGGAGGTGTTACAGGAGGGACATGAATTGATGCATTTTGGTTGTGTTGATTATAATTTGTGGATCCCTGCCAGGGTGTTTGTAATGCTAATCTAGCCTCATTTTCCTGTGCATCATATAACATCATAAGGATGTTACGACGCAGCCTCATCTTGGTTAGTGGGTCTTTGATTAGCTTCATCTCAGATACTACCTGTTTGCCAAATGTTTGATCAACATCCTTGCTGGCATCTAGTGTTTCAGACACAATTTTTAAAATGGTCACTTTCTCCAATTCAAGTTCATCTACTGATTTATCTCTTGACTTTTGTTTGGACCTGTAATGTGTTTTTTCAGAATTTTTGCTTGTAACCCAATGACACTGGCGAGATGATGAGGAATCAAGTGAGGTAAGTGGAGTTGATGAACTGAATGTCTGGTAGGAGGTGGATGACTCGGACAAATCCTCCTCTGTTTCCAGGTCTTCTCCTCCCTCATCAGCGATGCTGTTTTCCAAGTCATCCAACTAAGATAAAAACAAGTTGTATAAAAAAAAATAGTTTGAAGTTGTTTTAAAATCCTTAAGTTTGAAAAAGTTTGAAAGCAGATAGATAGATAGAAATTGTCAAATGATAGATAGATAGATAGATAGATAGATAGATAGATAGATAGAAATTGTCAGATAGATAGATAGATAGATAGAATTTTATAGAAATGTAACAGTTGGAAAGAACTGTAACAACCAACTTACATTCAGTGTAGACTGAGATACCCGTGGTACAACAAAAGGTTGTAGAAATTGAAGGTTTTTTAAAATCCACCTCTGTCTGGGAGTTAAGTCTTTATCGCTGCTGCCACTTGGTTTTGGACGGAGTAGTTTCCCATATTGTGTTCGGAGGGAAGCTGCTTTTGTTTGGACCTCAACGACTAGGGAAGGGATAAGTAAATTACAAATCTAGCACATCCGAATGTTAAATGTCTCTGTAATTGTCTATCGAGTGTTTCCCACAGACGGCAGTTCTGTGTGTGTGTGTGTGTGTGTTTACTGAACGAAATCAGTAGATGTGTAAGTAGATTGGAAGTAGATTCATTCTGTGCCAGCAAGAGGCGCTTTTGAAGCTGCAGAAATAGCATTTTCCCAGCAACGGCTGTAAACAAAGCAGCCCTGTGCTCATAAACGCTACTTGAAATTAAAATGACAACGACACTTTCTGAAGACAATCAGTTACCTTCAAAGATACATTCATATAAAAACTCCCGCCCCGCCACAAATAAATTAATGTATGGGAAACTCTGTGTCGCTATTGTGAATGAGAACATAATGAGTGATTTGCTAGCTTACATGCTAATTTCAGTACTCACCAGGTTGCTGAAGCGTCTCTGCTATCGATCGCCAACATTTATATTTTTTTATTCTGTCGTGGTATTCCCTCGATGACACATCATAAAGGCAAGCGTACTGTTGCCATAGCTCCACAAGGCTTTCTTCCATTTGTTAAGTCCACCTAGCAGCAGAGTCCCTTGCATCCCGACGCTCATTGTCGTTTACGAATCCCCATGACACCCTACGTCAAGCAAATCAGGCCAAAATCGTGTAGTCTAAACGGGGCTTAAGAATTTTTTGACACTTAAGTCAAAGCTTAAGAATATTCTTAAGAGCATTTAAGAGAAGTTTTATACATACGGGTGAGATGATTTGAAAGATGCCAGGGCCCGTATTCATGACAAATCTTAGTGCTAAGAGTTGCTCCTAGTGACAAAATTCTAAGAAAATTCTTAGAAATGTGGGTGTTTCCTCTTAAAATTAAAGAAAAGATCCTAGTAAAGAAAAAAGTTATTCAGAAAGCATCTTAACCCTTAAAAGAGCTCTTAAGGTCCAAAATTGTTAGGAGTACTGACGAGGACTTTTAAGAGGCTTAAGAGTTTCTTTAGCAGTGGAGAAAATCAACGAAACGTGAAGAGGGAGAAGAAATGCATATTTGCACACAATGCATGACAGTGAGTTAATAAAACACTACACATTAGATCGTGCAGTGATCATGTTTGTGACCGATATTATTAGATACACGTAACATCTCCGACACAGTTTAAAAATGCCATAGTGCCAGAAATAAAAAAGTAATCGCTACATTAACTACGGCCACGTTCACACTGTCAGTTTTAGGGATTGACAACCGCATATCCTTACAGTCTCGAAATGTCCCGTTCAAACAGCAGCTTACTGTACAGTAGCATCTCGAATACTGTCTGTATGAACGAGCCCGTATATTCAGTCACGTCCTTTTCTGCATCTCGCGCGTGACACTGAATTTAAGTCAAGCACAGAACACAAAACTGACGGAAACTGCTTCAGTGGAGTAGAGAACAGTGACTGGATATAAAACCTTCAGATGATGCACAGCTTATTTCTCCGTCGCTGTAACTTACCCAGAGTGAAACCACATATGAGCGGCTCTCTCATACTACAATTTGTGCAGTTCATACAGCGCATGTTTTCTGAGAATGCGGTTGTGAGTCCTGAAAATAGACGGGTGTGAGTTCGGTTATAGAATGCAGTTGTCACTCCTAAATAACTATTGTGTGAACGTAACCATGTTAAGGACTCAAATACAGGACTGACAACCGTATTCTGCTGCTGTGTGAATGTGGCTGCTGTACATTAACATATTTGGCAACTGGAAAAATGCAACTTTGCAGCAGTGTTGATTTTGGTCTGTCACAACTTTCTACAAGCAAAGTGATCACAGAAACAATTATAGCACTTTCAGAACCTTATTGTGTCGCTGTTCGTTTCCTATCAAATACCCTAAGTACAACATTAACAGCATGGTAAATAAAAAAGTAAGTATATATATATAAAGTGTGTGTGAGAGAGAGAGTACTGTAAAACAGGAAAAATTACGCCTGTAATTTCAAAGTGAAGGCTTATAATAAAGCCTAAAGCGCTTTTTTTCTTCTTCTTGGGCAACCATCTAATCACAGTCTTCCAAAGATTGTGTCATACGTAGCAACGGGGCCAACCACGCCTCCTCACCAAAGATGAAAGTTTTTGCCTTTTCCTCGCTCAGAGTTGCTCTCAGATTGGTCCTGAATTGCTCTTAAGCTAAAACTCCTACGTATACATTTTTAAGCTAAATTAGGAGCTCTCTGAGAGGATTCTTTGAATCTTTAAGAATACGGGCCCAGATCTTCTAACCGTGATAACTGATCTCTGGCTAATTTGGTTCTTCAAACGAATTTGCGTATTTGATTAAAATATCTGATTACGTTAACTGCACGTTCTTGTGTTCCCCATAAAGGGCAAATGTATCGATACTCGATACCACGATCAGCAATGCATCGATTGGCTGGCGGCAAGACAGCAATGTAATGACATCATATAATTAAAAAAGACACCTGACGGAAAAACTTGACAAATTTCTGGACCTTTATAAGCAAACAGCCAAGTGAACAAAACTACATAAATGTTATAATAGATCAATTAAATGTGCACTGTTTTTATTTTATTCATTAAAATTTTTTTTTTGCATGATTCGCAATTATTTATATTCACAATTACTAGTATTTGTACAGGCTTTACATTTTTTATTTCAATGTTGTAATTAGCAATTCATGAAATTTTATATTTGAAGCAGATTTGTTATGTGACAGCATTAATTAAAGTTTCCTAAGGGTCAAGATCAAGTTATCTGTGTCTCCTGCGCTCCATCAAGCCACTCCCATAACAGCTGTCAGCACTCAAATTAATGCACGACTCAGATTAACTGTATGTGTGTAAGACTCTAATACAATTATAAAGTTATTTTATCACAAATAAATCTTTCAATGAGTAAAACTGGCTGTATCTATAGTATTATAGATCACACAACATTGTAGATTGTGGCCAGCCTAAGGCACACCTGTGCAATAATCATGCTGTCTAATCAGCATCTTGATATGCCACACCTGTGAGGTGGATGGATTATCTCGGCAAAGGAGAAGTGCTCACTAACACAGATTTAGACAGATTTGTGAACAATATTTGAGAGAAATAGGCCTTTTGTGTACATAGAAAAAGTCTTAGATCTTTGAGTTCAGCTCATGAAAAATGGGGGCAAAAACAAAAGTGTAGTGTTTATAGAAAGAGCTCAGTGTACACAGCAGACCACAGCACTCAATGAGGAACACCACCACCTAAAAAGGGGAATAGACTCCCTGGTCAGTCAAGGCCTGTAGCTCCTAGGAAAACACAAAGACAATCTTATACAAATTATACAATTAACAAACATAACTTAACCCCTTTGCTGTCACCCCACATTTTCGGCATGGAGACACAAACGACATGCCCAAAATAAGTCTAAAATAAGTAATGGGGAAGTCGTGGCCTAATGGTTAGAGAGTCGGACTCATAACCCAAAGGTTGCGAGTTTAAGTCTCGTACCGGCAGGGATTGTAGGTGGGGGTGAATGTACAGCGCTCTCTCCCACCTTCAATACCACGACTGAGGTGCCCTTGAGCAAGGCACCGAACCCCCAACTGCTCCCCGGGCGCCGCAGCATAAATGGGTGCCCACTGCTGTGTGTCTGTGTGTGTGTGTGTGTGTGTGTGTGTGTGCGCGCGCGCTTTGGATGGGATAAATGCAGAGCACTAATTCCGAGTATGGGTCACCATACTTGGCCACATGTCACGTCATAAAATGTTGCTGCTCACGAGTCTTTCTGACTATTATGAACATAATCAACATATGTTCACAAAGCTGACACTTCAAAGTTTACTGTTAATTTACATTTACATTTAGTCATTTTGCAGATGCTTTTATCCAAAGTGACTTACAATTGGGGAATACATAAAGCGATTCTTCTTAAAGAGGAAAACAGACACAGGAAGTGCTTGTAATACCAAGTTTTAGGCATTGTTCAAATAAGTACAAGCTAGAAAGGGAAGGAATAAATAAAGAGACAGAAAAAGGTTTTTTTTTTTTTAAATGAAGTCAAGTAGCGTTTAAAGAGATGAGTTTTCAGCTGTCGCTTGAAAATTGTCAGGGATTCAGCATTCCGGATAGGGGTGGGAAGATCATTCCACCAGCCTGGAACCGTGAACGAGAATGTTCTGAAAAGTGCCTCTCTGTGATGGTACCACGAGGCGTCGCTCACTAGCGGATCTCAGACTTCTGGAGGGGATGTAGATTCGTAGTAGTGAGTGGAAGTAGG
>NW_015546059.1:87816-118253 GCF_001515605.1 Sinocyclocheilus anshuiensis | reverse complement strand
TTGAAGTCCTGTGAGTGGGGGGATGAGAATTGACTACTGATTGTTCTAGTTTTGTCTGTGAAGAATGTGGCAAAATCCTCAGCTGTTATAGAAGTGGTGGGAGGTGGTGGAGGGGGACAGAGGAGAGAATTGAAAGTTTTGAAGAGATTACTTGTGTCTGGAGCACTGTTGATCTTGTTGTGGAAGTATGAAGATTTGGCAGTATGGACTTCAGCAGAGAAAGATGAAAGCAAAGACTGATACATACTCAGGTCTGACGGATCTTTTGATTTGTGCCATTTTCTCTCTGCTGCCCTGAGTTTGGTTCAATGCTCACGAAGAACATCGGATAACCAGGGGTTAGAAGGGGCAGCCTGTGTTGGCCTGGCGGAGAGAGGACAAATAGCGTCAAGACAAGAGGTTAAAGTAGAGCATAAAGTGTCAGTTGCTGCATTCACATCCAGCGATGAGAGATGAGTAGGTGAGGGAAGAGAGGAGGAAAGATGGGAGGGGGAAAGGGAGCATAGGTTTCGTCTAAAAGTAACTGGTATAGGAGATGGTGGTGCACAGGTAACAAAATGTAGTTTAATGTTCAAGAATCAGAATTACTTAGAATGTTATGATAATAGAGATATATAAGCCCAAACATAAAAACAAAAATACAAATATTAAAAACATTTTTTAAATGTATAAAAAAATATGTTGCTGTAGGATATGATTTTAGAAACACAATGAAGCTAAAGCCACAAGTCTACTAATGCTTCATTTGAAATTTCAGAACATAATCTCTAAAACTGTGAATTTTATGAAACATTTTCTAAGACCATGTAATGTGTGTTTTTAGAGAAGGCTAATAAAAGAAATATGGCCCCCTGTATGCTCTCCTGTAAGCTGTCTCATCATGTCTGGCCCGGCAAAATGCCCCATTCATGATTCTATTGTTCTCACTCGACGAACCTTTCACACCTCCGCCAGGTATGAGACATTATCCTCATTATTCCTTTATCATTATTATTTTGTTTTTATTCAGCCATTAGTAGCCTTTATTCTGGCATTACAAGGTTTACCAAGCCACATCGCTTCGATCCCAGTAAACATTTTAACAAGGACCTCTACAGCCCTGAATGTCAGCTGAGATCAGGACAACTAGATGAGTCCCAGAGACAGATCCCCAGTGAAGACCTTGTCTCCTAGACGGCCACCGGGACAAGAACACAGGAACCAGATGAGTCCTCTGCACAATGTGACTTTGCTGCATCCTGAAACTGAACTGCTGGTTTCGTCTGGCCAGAGGAGAACTGGCCCCCCGACTGAGCCTGGTTTCTCCAAAGGTTTTTTCCTCCATTCTGTCACCGATGGAGTTTTGGTTCCTTGCCGCTGTCACCTCTGGCTTGCTTAGTTAGAGACACTTAATTTCCAGTGATATCGTCGACTTGATTGCACAGATACTATTTAAACTGAACTGAGCTGGATGATGATATCACTGAATTCAATGATGAACTGCCTTTAACTGAAAATGTAGTGTTTACTATTGTCCTTTTGCATTATTGACACACTATTTTCCTATTTAATGCTGTAAAGTTGCTTTGACACAATCTGTATTGTTAAAAGCGCTATATAAATAAAGGTGACTTGACTTGACTTGACATGCAAATCAACTAAAAACTAGAACCAAAATAAAGCAAGCAGATACAATACCCGACTTTAAGCCACCTGAAGTGACCCACAGTCATACTTAGCTGAAGCACGGGAAGTCAAACTACCTCTGGGATATGACGCCTGCCTAGGTAACATACGCCAGTGACTTTTATAAGTCCTCAAACAGGCACCAATTGATGATGTCAAGAAAATGCCCGACCCAGCCATTCACTTCTGAAAAATACTTTCCTTACCTATCGTGCCACATAAACAAAAGAAACTCTTACTGAGGGTTTGAAAAGAAATGTCTTAGCCTTACCTAGCTTCAAAGGAAAAAGAAAAGAAAGACTAACTCTTCCCTTACTCCCTCTCTATTAAAACACAGGAGACAACATGAATCTTCAAATTAATTGGCATCCTCCTCCCTACAAATGATCTCACAATAAAAAAATTGAGCTTATAACTTAAAAAGAAACCTGGCCACACAGGCCAGCCAGGGGCGGACTTAACCAATAAGCGAGGTAAGTGGCTGGTTAGGGCCCTGGGGAATCTGATATTGGTATCAATATAAGACCTACCCCTTCAAATGGTAACTGGAAACACACGCCAAGGTTGACTATCCCAGTCACAACATCTGACTTCAAGTGTACCCAATGGAGAGGAACATAATCACACCCAATCTTGATACCACGTATTAGTACATCAGAACTGGTGTGCGAATTCTGTGAGAAGGGAAGCAACCCCTTCAGGATTAAGGACTGTTCTGAACCAGTATCTCACAAGATCACACCAGGTTGATGATCCGTGTAAGACAAGGACACAGTATGAAAGGCTGCATGGACTTATTCTTAATTACAGACATAGTTTTTTTTTTTTTTTGCTCCCCATGAGGAAAACAGCTTAAATTTTCCATAAAACATGAAAATGCAACTGTGTGTGTTTAATATAACTGAATTTACATGGGAATAAAAACACAGATACTTTCCCTCCACATGAACAGTTACTGTTCATGTCAAGCTGGCAATGATACATAAAATTAAACACTTTCCTTATTTTTTAAACATGCATCCTTATTTTGAATATCTTCTTAATCACACACGTTTGTCTAGACTATTTATCCCATTGCTTTCATTCAGATGTTCCATATATTGATTTTATTATACTGTACCACAATAATTTTTCTCATTCAGTATTAACTACTTGAACAATAAAAGAAAAGTGACTCATTCAGGAAACCACAACACTACAAACGTCATTGTTATGTTGATTCAACTTTTTTTTTTGAAGATGATCTTAATTTGAACCAATTCTAAAAATGAAACTCGTGGATGGATGCAAACAAGCATGGAAAAAAAAAACAATGAAAATCAATCTGAAATACCGGTTATATATTTTGTTTTTTCCTGGTGCTAGGGAAAAAAAACAACAACCAAAAAAACAAAAACAAAAAACACTCATTTTAATTTGCATTTTGTCAGATTTGTTTAGCAAATTAGACTTGACCTGAGAGGTGTGCTGAGAAAAGCAATTCTGGAGGTTCTATGATGTGTGAAATATATTCAGCAAGTGGCGACTTGAGCTGCTAAGAGAAACACAAATAAAAGGAGGGATTTATGGTAGAAGAGAGAGAGCAGAAGGGGAAACTCACACCCTTGTCATATCAGACCATCACAGGTATCTGGTTTATGGTCTTTAAAACACAAGATGGAGGGACACTCTTATCTGTTCTTACTTTTGGGTGAGTAAAAATGACACGCATCAGTCAGATGACGTATAATTATAGGTGCTGTTTAGCTATTCTTTATGAAAATATTTAAAGTATTGTGACGGCCTGCATAGTATCAAATGCAACATAAACTTGATCCACATCCCAGAAAGCAATGGAAATATTTTGTTTTTGTAACAGGTGTCTTTTGCAATCAGGGGAGTTCAGAAAACTTGGAAGGTAAAAAGTAGTAACTAAGGTCCCATTAGTTAACATTCATTAACTAACATTAACCAATACAGAACTTATAGTATTTATTAATCTTTGTTAATGTTGGTTAATAAAATACAACTGCTCGTAGTTAGTTCATGTAAGCGCAGATATATGAAAAATATTAACTTCACATTTTAATGTAGTAGTAAATGGAATTGAGTGTTTTGGATTGGAATTTAATATTTGAACCCAAATGGAATGTACTGAAACTTCACACATTTGAGTCTTGACCCTCTGTCTCTTTAAATGTTTTTAGAGAATGTGGCATTAAAAGGAATGGCTGTGCAGTCGACCACATATTACCACTGGGGAGCTGCAAACGCCATCGATGGCATCAGATATGCTCCAGGTGAAGCCTCATTCTGCTCCATCACATTAAACCAGCTCAACCCGTGGTGGAGGCTGGACCTGCTGGATTATTACTACATTTACAAAGTGACCATCACCAACAGAGCCGATGGCTATTCGGAGCGCATGACTGGAGTAGAGATCCGCATCGGAAACTCTCTGGAAAACAACGGCAACAACAATCCCAGGTGAAGTTATGAAAACAGTTATGATATGAACGTGTCAGGAGAACCGGATTTGAGCAGGTCAGCTGATTGTTTCGTGGTTTCTCTCTTTCTCTCTGCAGATGTGCTGTCGTCACTTCACCTGTTCCAGCAGGTGGTACTGTCAGTTTCTCTTGCGGCGGAATGGAAGGTCGTTATGTGAACATGTACACTCCTAACATCCAGACGCATCTCACGCTGTGTGAGGTGGAGGTTTATGGAGCAGGTCATTTCTGACACCTCATTCTAGACGGTCACATTAGTGAAATTTCACGTGGAAAAAAAATAGTTCCATTGTCAAAAGCGTAGAAATGTATGAAGCACAGCTCACAAAGATGTCACTTTCAAGCCCAGCATCTTTCTGTTGGTCGAATTTGCATGATCAACTTGAAGCATGCAGTGAAATCTGTGTGTGGAATTTTTTGCCCTCATGGGAATCTCCGGATCGCGCAGATTCTTATTGGAATCGTATTGGAAGTACAGTTGAGTTTTCGCGGGATGGCAGATTCCAGTCATTATAATAAAAGTTAGCAAATTTGCTGTGTTGTTCAGCAGAAAGCTGATTGGTTTCAAATTGACTTACATGTGAGTGAGCTGTGCTTCATATGTCGCTACAGTACTGAGTCTGACGATGGACATTTTTTGCCCGCAAAATTTAGCTCATGTGACCGCCGTACCACAAGTGGCCAACATAGAATCTGCACTGATTTTATTTTATTTTTTAAATTACTAATTTAATCATTGTGTTAAACTCGGCCTACATACTGCATCTGAAAGCATCGAATTAATAAAACAATAAAAATAAAAAAAACATTTGTTTATTTCTGTTTTGCATTTTTGCAGTTTATAGGAAAAAAGTTTATCTGAGGATGAAATTAACCTCCAGTGTTGACACAGCTGCAGTGAGCAACACATTTCTAGATCAGGTAAGAAACATGCAACAGATCAAAGAATTGAAATGGACAAAATCTTAAAAGATAAAACATCAAAAGAAAAATACTCCTTTCCACTTTTCAGTAGGGCTGCACGATAAATCGCATGCGATATTTAACGCCCATTTTGTCAGTAAAGCCGGTTCTGTAAGCAGCGGTAAATCTCCATCACGTGCGTGCTTTCACATGGAGCAGCATTTACTACACAGAGCCGTTGTTCACCGACAAGCTGCGCAAAACCACGATCATATTTTGCGCATGTTTTGCCCAGCTTGTCGGTGAACAACGGCTCTGTGTAGTTAATGCTGCTCCATGTGAAAGCCCGCAGGTGATGGAGATTTACCGCTGATTACAGAATGGCTTTACTGACAAGATGCGCGTTAAATATTGCATGCGATTTATCGTGCAGCCCTACTTTTCAGCAGGGGCGGTTCTGGGTCCTAAATTTGGAATCATATCTCACCAAACTATTTTGGGTTCGATGCGCAGTTTGTCCTGTGGGTGGCAGTAATGGATAAAAAAGTAAAACATTACCAGCTGCTAAATTCAAATCTGCGTTCGCTGACTGGCGCAGAGCCAGAGACAGACACGTTTTTACAGTGCTGCGCATTAAAACCAATCACACACGATTCTGTCGAGCTTATAAATGCAATAACCAAACAGAGACGTTCTGATGAGTCATCGCTGAAAGTTTTGTTCAGTGCGCGTTCGCCGACTAAATTCTGCTCTCTGGCGAATTCTCTCATCAGAAACAACAAAGTGGAGATGTGCGTACGAATGTAAGTAAGATATTAATTTCACAGTGTAAACAGCTTCAGTGATTTTAATGTGAATTTTTTTAAGTGATTTAATTCTGGCTAGACTGAAGTCAGTAGCTATATTTCCATCCAAAGATGTGAATTTAACTTATGCGCAAAACTGGAATATTGCATAAAACATTCTCGAATAAAGCACCATTTCCATCCAACGAGTCAAAGAAAACAAAATTGTCACTTCCTGATAAACTGGCACTAAATATCTCTAAGAAAACTAAGAGAAGCCACTGAATACAATAATTTTCATATGTAATAAATTACTTGCGCTTCAGAGAGAGCAGACGTAACACAATAAATGCGGTCATTGATTTTAGAGGTGGATGCCTTCTGTTTTCGGAACACAGTCATGTAAGACAGTAATTATACAGAACAGAGGCGGACTTAACCATTAGGCAAAGGTAGGCGATCGCCTTGGGCCCCAAAAGCCAAGGGCCCCCTAAAATGCTTTTTATATTCGAGATGCGGACACACAAGTGGTTGCTGTGGTGTTCATTACAACAACAACCGTCTGTGCGTCCGCGTTGAACGTGCTTCTTAGCAAAATTAGGGACCTATGATTTCCGCGATGTAGAAAATGTGGACGGAATCCCGGAATCCATTCATAAAAACGGACCCCTTAAGAATGTAATTTTTGTTAAACTTTTAATAGGCCTACATTGCTGTTAAATTAAACAAGTTTCATGATTTTAATTAATTAGACATGGTTTTTGTTACAATTAAATATAATCATCCAGAAAAATTGAATCCAGAAAATTTCAAACGAAAAAAATAAAGATTTTGGAAAAAATTAAACTTGGGCTAATTTGGGAAAAATAAAACTGATTTCATAGGGCCCTACAAATATCATGCATCTGAAGCTATAATGTAATACTAAGCAACAGTGCATATTATATAGGGCCTATTTTAATTTTTTTAAATGGCGCTCATTTGTTTTTGTGAAGGACCCAAGAAGGACCAAGCACAGTTACTTTCCACACAGCCATACTTCACGTTTGGTTCAAATAATCCTTAAGCGTGTAAATGTATAATTTCCTTCAGTTTAATTTAAATGTGTAATTAAAATAAATAAAAAATAATTTTAAAGTTTAGAATTAGCCTTGCGTTGTGTAGGCAATTGCATAGTAAAAAATTACCCCAAAGCACCCCCTAGTGTCCAACCTACTCTACTACTATTATAACCTGTTTAAATGTGAACAAGGGATCTACAACATTAAGGAAATCCTTTATTTATAACATGCACATGAAAAATCTAAAAGATTAGACACAACTATGGGACACGGTCGTGCAGCAGCGAGCATCACAACAGAGAAAGGAACCTCAAGGTTGTAAATGTGTGAAATTGTATAGGGCCCCATTCCTGTATTTTGCCTGGGGCCCCAAAATCACTAAATCCGCCCCTGATACAGAAATACTTTGATGACAGACTTTCCTCAGGCATTTCAGAACATCTCGGTTACTTGTGTAACCCTCGTTCCCTGAAGGAGGGAACGGAGACGTTACGTCAATCGTGACTGACGAATTGGGATCTCGCCCGAGAGCCCAATCACCTTCGAGTGTTAACTAAACAAGCCAATGACAGTTGGCGTGCGTGTTTCACCATGCGCACCCCGCCCCGCAGCGCGTGTATAAAAGGAGAGCGCGTGCAAACGATTGGGCTCTCGGGCGAGATCCCAATTCGTCAGTCACGACTGACATAACGTCGAACGTGACTGACTGAAAGGGAACGACCAAAACAACATATAGATGCTGTGAACGGGATCGGTCCGCTGTTTAGTCAAGTTATCTCATCTCATAGCGCAAAGTCACATGATTTTTCAATGCGCATGGTGGAATTTATTTGGTAAATGTGTTTCCATCGTAGTTTATGCGCATTTTTTCTTATCGGATAAAAATTGTATTCTACTCAGTTGTGCGAAAACATTTTTATTTTTTTTTTACATTTTTAGAATTTATGCGCATCTTGACGTTTCCATCCAGCGTTTTTTTATGCGATCATCCAAAATGCACATACAAATAGGTGGATGGAAGCGTAGCTAGTGATAACGTTTTTTGATAGGCTAATGTAAATGTTCTTTGCTGTCTTTCTGTACAATGAAAATGTTATAATTAGTAACTTAAAATGTTTTTATTAAATTCACATTAAATACAAAGTCAGTCGTATTAAAATTATTTTATGGCATTACACCCATATCTGGTATTAAAGTAAAAAGATGGGTTTTTATGTGTAGTTAATAGATTACACTATTAGGCTAATTTGCCCATCGCCCATTATAGCTCAACTAAGATAATCTATAAAGGTGCAAAATGCATTTACTTACACATATTAGAGAAATGAGAAATTTTATGACATAAATAACACGTTTGGGAACATTTCGAATAAAAAGGAAAAAATAAATAAAACATAAGCCAATATCAGTTATAAAGTGCTATCGTGGCTGCTGTGTGTCACATGACAAGCATGACGAGGCCAGTCTAGTTATACTAAATGAAACCTGCTTTAATAGCTGTTTGTGTGTTTTAGCTGCAGTCCGCTCTGGGGTTGAGTCCGGTCTCTGACGTTAAACTGTCCTGGACGAGACTCCCCTACCGTGAAGTAACACACGAGGAGAAAAGAACAACAAGGTAGGAGCATTAATCTATAATAACTGCATTAGGGTGCAGTTAATCAAATTAATCGTGATAAATCTCACTTCCACTGAAGCGCAACAGGCTCTTTAGAACCTGCTGGAGAATATGATTATCACAATATTTATGTTTTATTCACAGGACTTGTGCTGGTAAACGTTAATCTGGAACCACAGACTGAATCTTTGAAGCAGACATTCATTTATTTGTTATTTTTATAATTAATTGATCTTTGTAATTGTTTCAGCTGCTGACATTCATATTCATCTTGTCCTACATGCTTCATAAAATTGGTTTGAAATATTCTGTATAAATATGCATAAGTACTTAACTGAATGTATCAGTGTACATACAGTATGTGAATTATATTTTAATTTCATCAAGTAACACATGCTCATTTCATCAATATAGCAGTTTATCTGAAGAACAATTGAAATTACTCTGGAAAATAATGTGTTTTTTTAACCTTAAACTGCGTAAACACATTTATTTACACCAAATACACAAAATAATGGTTTTTTTAGCAACGTCATTTGACCCCTTTAATCTATAATAACTGCATTAAGGTGAAGTTATTCAAATGAATCATGATAAATCTCACTTCCACTGAAGCTCAACAGACTCTTTAGAACCTGCTGGAGAATATGATTATCACAATATTTATGTTTTATTCACAGGACTTGTGCTGATAAACGTTAATCTGGAACCACAGACTGAATCTTTCAAGCAGATGTTTATTTATTGTTCATTTTTATAATTCATTGATTTCTGTAATTGTTCCGGCTGCTGACATATTTATACTCATCTTGTCCTGCATGCTTCATAAAATTCCTTTGAAACATTCTGTATAAATATGCTAAAAAAAAGTATAAAAGTACTTAGCTGAATGAATCAATGTACATACAGTATGTGTATTATATTTTCATTTGATCAAGGAACACATGCTCATTTCATAGCAGTTTATCTGAAGGACAATTAAAATTACTCTCATTCACTGATAACTACTGACAATATAAGTATATTTATTTTACTGGGATTGTGTATCAGTTAATTTATTACAATACAATTTTAATTAAAGCAATAAGCTACTTAAAGCCTCGTGTTAAAGTGATGCTGCAGTGTGTTGTGTGATGTTCAAGAATGAATTTACTTTATGTATATTTATCCAGAACAAATTAAATGTGACCATGATTGTCTGAGTCGCCTTGTTTAAACCCTGAACACACAATATATGAATGTTACTGTGTTGACTATTAAAAAGACTTTACTAAAAGACTCTCTTTCTCTCTCTAAACTTAACATTTAACTCCTATCTGTATAATAGAAAGTTATAGTTGAGAAGACATCATGTGCTATTTATGAAGTAAATGACAAATGCCTGATCCAAGTGGTATATTAAGCAAAAGCAAGAGTGAAGATCTTACTACTGCCAGAAATATATATATAATGAAAACACACCAAATAATGTTACATCTACATCGTTTAAGCACTATTAAACCCTCTGATGCATGATGTCCACTACAATAGACAGGTCTTCAACAGCTTTTTAACATTTCCGGTTATCATGTTATATCACTACACACAATTCTATATCACTGTCCTCTTGTTTTAGCATTATTTTCTTTATGACAGCATCAAAAATCTAATTGGCTGATGAAAGTGGTGATGCATCAAGTACCACTGAAATAATTGCTGCTATTTTTTGTTTCAATACAGGCATGTGTCTTTCAAAATACATCATTTTGAGGGAATTTAGGTGAAAAAAATAATAATAATATTTTATATATATTTTATTTTTCCCCTATAACAAACTGCATAATTTTGGGAAGAACAAACTTAAGGTTTTTATTTATTTATGTATTTATTTATTTAGTTATTGTATCGTTTTATTAAAAATAAACCTTTCCTTTTCCTTCATTATAATTCATGGATCAGAGGGTTAAAAAACAGCATGTTTAGTCTGGCATCTTGCAGTAACTTTATAATGAATATAATATAATATAATAAAAATGAAACTCATGGCTGTTACTCCTCAGAGAAGCTCCAGAGATCTGCTTCAGCAGGCATCTGGAAATGAAAATCACAGAGCTTCATACGTTCCTCCTCATTAACCACATCACTGAGGGATTTTACAGAGTAGATTCACTCTAGATCGCTGGTTTTAGGAACAGACTCACCTTTTTCACGTTGAAACGAGCCAATGCACATTGGCATGCAATTATTGCATCCAGCTGCCGCTGATCACAGCATAAGTATAATAAGGCAGCAGGTGCAATGCATACCAGCTTTTCACTTCGGAGCCGAGCGACAGCGTCGTTCTGCTCAACTGTGTCTGTTCGAGAACGAGGATGCCCATTCGAAACCGAGACGTTCTCACCTCTTTAAGCACGCTGTCCGTTACTGTCGGGTCGGTCAGATTAGCAGTGGAGTTAAACGCTATCTTCATAAACGAGCGTCTAAAATAATCTAGGAGACACAATTCACTTTGAAAATGAAAAAGTAATAGGCCTAACTAGGGTAAAAGTAAACTAAAACAACCAAAAACAAACTAAAAAGATAACAAATTAATTTTAGTTTTATTATGAAACTTCTGCCTACATTAAACAGGAAAATGCCACTAGATTAGCAATAATATATTTAAAGCTGGTAACAGCACTTATGTTTTATTTATTTTTTCCTTTTTATTCGAAACATCCCCAAACGCATTAACTATATCATGAAATATATTAATCTCACTTTATAGATTATGTTGATCTAGTGGGCGATGGTCAAAGTAACCTAATAATGTAATCTATTAACTATGCATAAAAACCTTTCTGTTTACTTAATTAACAGACATGGATGTCATGCCATAACATATTTTTAATACGACTGAGTTTATTTAATGTGAATTTAGCATTGAAAGTTAATGTGAGTAAAAGCATTGCAAGTTAGGCTACTAATCATAACACTTTCATTGTACAGACAGAGAGCAAAGAACATTTAGATTATCAAAGAACATTTTCACTGACAGTCTAGTAGTTCAAGCACTCTCAAAAACTCCCATTAAAATCACTGAAGCTGTTTACACTGTGAAATTAATATCTTACAGATTCGTACACACATTTGCACGTTGTTGTTTCTGAGAGAGAATTCGCCAGAAAGAGGTATTTAGTCAGCGAGCGAGTGAAGAAAACACGGCATTTTAGCGACGACTCATCTGAACACCTCTGATTGGTCATTGCATTCATAAACTCAACAGCATCGCGTGTGATTGGTTAATGTGCAGTGCTGTAAAAACGTGTCTGTCTCCGGCTCAGCGCCAGCCAGCGAATGCAGATTTGAATTTAGCAGCTGATGATATGACGCACTGAACGTTATAATCACGCCGGTGTGATTGTATTAAATATAGAAAATATTAATCGGCTATTTTTTGTCTTTTGGAAGCTGCATTCAAAATCCACTTGGCTCAAAAATCTGAGGGGGCACGTGCCCCTCACTTTGAATGGGCATGACGCCTCTGATCAGTGATACCAGCTAATACATCAGCTTTGGAAACTCTAAAAATAGCCTACTTCAACAGAAAATTGAATAGACTTTTAAAACTAAAACAACGATACAGTGAAAACTATATTTAAAATGTAGTTTTCGCCGTTTTTATGTGTCTACAAAAGTGTCTAAGCATCTAAAAAACGAACTAAAGAATGATTTGCTGGAGTTTGATCACCTGTCTCGTATACTTCCACCTCACAAACCAAGAGGGCCTTGAAATCCAAGATAATGTATCCACGAGAGAAGACGTTTATGTACCGTCCCTCCCGATCTGAGCAGGAGTAGGTGACGCTGTTGGATGCTGAATCACTGGAGATCACGGCACAGCTACATGATGACACACACACACACACAGAATTTTACTTTATTTACGATCAACAAATAAATATATTAAATTACATAGGCGCTTTTACAGAAAATGGGAGATTATCAAGAATATCAATGATATCCTTGATGAGACCAGTGTTGGGTAAGTTACTATAAAAAAGTAATTAATTACTAGCTACTAATTACATCTTCAACAGTGTAATTCAATTACTGTACTAATTACTTTCTGTAAAAAGTAGTGCATTACATATTAGTATTACTAATTAAGCTACTTTCTAAATCCCATACTAAACTCAGTTGAACAACACAGACATGAAACTACTCTTTTAATTCTTTCAAATAAATAAATTGTTCTTGAACTGACCAAAGTTTAAAGAGAGAAGGTTAAATTAAAAACATGCAGTACATGTTTTATTGTTCTACAGTATTTAATGCAATTGCATCAGAAGTAACTGTAATTAGATTACTGAAAAATAAGAGCTTTTTTAAGTGAAAAGTAATACAATTACACTAATTAATTACTTAGTAATGCATTGCACCCAACACTGGAAAATCTTTCACAATCAGTTGAAATTTTCACACAAACGTAAAATCACATCAATAAAACAATATTGCTTAAATGTAGCGTAAAAATCATAATAAAATTAAAATGTATTTTACACAATCAGATTCCACTATTATTAAATTTGAAAACATTATAAAGTTCACTTACAAAATCTTACCAGACGTGCAAATTTGATTCTCATAATATGCATTCAATTATTCTTTTGTGATCTGGTTCCATTTTAGTTTAAGAGCTCAAAGCGGTGATGAACTTATCCTCTCTGTGGCTAATCTAATGTAATCAGTTACTAACTAAACTAAACTAAAGAAATAGGCTCACGCTGAGGTGCCTCACCTGGGATTGTCGTTTCCTTCGTCCTGCAGAGAGTTGCCGAAGCGAATCTGAAAGTCTTTCCTATTGTTTGGACAGCAGTCTTCTCTGTAGGTAACGACCACCATACTCACTCGATACGCAGCCTGAAGATCCAGCCTCCACCACGGTCTGGCCTCAACATTGGTTGCCGCACAAGAAGCAGAAAACGCTGAGATATCCTTCCCACCATCGATAGCGCGGTCCGCGGACCACTGAGCACCAGCTGTTGTCGACTGTGCAGCAGTTCCTCTTCGTGCCAGATTTTCTAGAAAAGGCAAATAGACATATGCTTGAAGTGGCTCTTTTCACTGCATTGAATTTCCATTTAAAATTAGCTTTACATTCCAGTGGAAAAGATGCGTGTGCACCTGTTTAAGGTCCCTACAGGTTTTCGCAAAATCATGATTTTGCAATGTCGTGTTTTCTGCGATCGTGCATATTTCGCCATTTTAACACATGAGTTGCTGTTTTTCTGATAAATAGATGGAAAAAAGAGCAGTCAGTACTGCTCAAATTTATTGACATGCATGCAAGAAGCATGCCTGAATGAGAGAAGAAAGCGTGGACAGTGCTTGTGCTTAATGTAAAAAAAAAAAAAAAAAAGAGTTAGCGCAAAATCCACGGTAAACGGATGTGTTTGTAATTTGCTTCTATTGTCTTAATTTTATAACAAAAAGAAGCATATGTTGCATAAAAAGTATGTGTCAAAATTCGGTAAGACACATAATAATCAAGGTGTGTGCGTGTTTTCTTTTTCTTTCTGTCACGTATGACTGTTGTACATCTAAAGTCATACAATATTGTAAACGTGTGATCCTAGTTATTAAAAAAAATTGCAAAATTCGGGAAAAAGAAAAAAAAAACATTGTGAATTCTTGGTGGGACTACAATTTTGGAACTAAATCTGACAAAAAAAAATTTGGGGACATGGGCACGTCCTCATTTATAAAAATGATATATAGCTTAAATGAATTACATACATTGTTGTTTTCGTTGTAAAAAACAGAAAGGTTATTTAGTTAACTGTTGCTAAGTAGTCTAAATGTATAACGTGTGTGCGTGCATGTGAAAATAAATAAATAGACAAATAATAAACAGGTGCATCAAAAAGTTGCTCTACCTTTAGCGCCCTCTGCCTGCTCCTGAACAGAAAACAGCCCTGTCCAAAAGATATTTAATAAGATCAATATAAGAAACAAACGTATGTTAAAGGCAAATAAGCATCCAAATTATGTTGCATTTGTTTTGTAAAGCAGTCAATGCCAGATTCATGTGATTGATGTATGCAAACGGTGATTTCCCTATTTATAAACAGGCATGAAAAAGGGGGCAAAGATAAATGTGTTTATAAAAATGACTGAATGAGTTTATTTGAACTATATAGTATATAAACTTTAATATCTTCAGCAAAATCATACAAATCCGATTATTTGAATTGCATTGTTTTGACTTCAATAATGAAAGTCTTATTTACCAAATAATAACAGCCAGCACTGGATGGTTCCCATCATCTCACAGAGAAGCCCTTATCAAATATTCCTCTGTAATGTTGGGGGAAAACAAAGATATGAAATACGACAGAGATTATGACAAATAAAGTGACAGTCTTTTAATGTCAGGGAGAGGAACATTGCTGTAAAATCTCAGTCTCCTGACAGCTTCAGTAATGACTGAGGGCCATTTGTTAATGTTTTACATGTCAGTTAAGCCACAAGATCATAGATTTTCATTTTAAACTAATTAAAAACATGGATTCAAAACATTGCGCTGTATTGACATTTTAGAGCAGTTTCTTTATTGATTTTTACATTAAATTGAATGTTAATTTATTAAAATAAATATTTTTTGTAAATGCATCATTACTAGACTTTTATTAAGAAATGCATTTTTTATTTTATGGTTTTGACACTATGTTTTGTAATCAATAACTGTCGCCACATATTACATATTGTCATATTTATTTTGTAATAACAAAACTGAACTGACCTGTCCTGTTGAGTGAAGTCCCACAAACTGGATCAGCAGCTTCTGTCAGCACGACAACGAAGTGATTTTACGGTCAGTTTGAAATCTGACTATGAATCCCGAAGATTTTCTTATGTTTGTCTCACTGTGTGACATCACACGGAAAATGTGGGCTGGGAGTCGGAATGAGAGCCTTTGCATTTGTCTAACGTTACCTGGCTGTTTGTACTTAAAATCAAGCGTTTCAACGTAAGATAAAGTAATGAGCAGTTGCAGTTGAATTAGAAACTAGGAAAGCAGAATATAAACTAACGTATGACCAGCAGTGACACACGTGATGCTGCAGCCACAGTGTGAAGAACAGCTTCAGTAATGACGGGGTTTGATGACCGAATGATGGACTTGAATTTTCTTTAATCATTCAGTGCTTTTGTGTTGAATCTGTTAAATCTTAGGACGTGTTATACAGTAACAAGCACAGATTATAAAACAGATCCTCATTATTAGTTTGTAAGAGTTACTGAGAAATTGGTGCTGGGAAATTCTAAGAAACACAGACAGATGATATTATGCCAGATCACTTTTAATGTTGTCTTTGAAAAGCAGAATAAAACAGTCTTTTCCGTAGTCCTCACGTCACATTCAAGGATATTAAAATAGACACACTATAGACATTAAAGTATGCTGGAATTAGTCAATCTTTAAGGCAAATGTTTTGCATGACGACCTGATAACAGCTGTTACATGCAGAAGATAAAAATCTATTATAAAAATAATCTGGGGAAAAAAATAAACTTTAGGTGGAATTAAACTACTTTCAATTATTAAGTAAATAAATTACATTACATTATGATTATTTCTGACATGAAAAGCACACAAAACCCTATATATGATGTTACATTTACATTATTTAAGCACTATTTAACCATCTGATGCATGATGCATTTTTTAAGCATCTTTTTTTAAACACATTAAGCATATTTTCCCTTTTATTTTCATTCACAATCCATGTATAATTACTTATTGTATTTATTTATTTAGTTAGACAACATTCAATCTGAAAACTTGAGCATTTTTTCCTTTTCTTTTTCTTTATGATTATTCATGTATCAGAGAGTTAATAAAAACAGCATGTTTGCAGTGACTATGAGATAAATATAATGAATATGATATAATGCAATTAAACTCATGATGGCTGTTACTCCTCACAGAAGCACCAGAATCTGAGATCAGCTTCAGCAGGCATCTATAAATGAAAATCACAGAGCTTTTACATTGTTTCTGGATTTTACAGTGTTTCTCCTTCACGTTAGATCGCTGGTAGTAAAAACAGACTCACCGTTATCGTGCAGATTATGGATCACTGCTTCTTCAGGGGTTTTGAGACCAGCTCAGAGTCACATTAGTGATTCCTCTCAGAGCCAGCGCTGACTTCAACTGCAGTGAACGATTCATTAGTATTATAGCGAGGCATCAGGCTGCGATAAGAGACAAACATCACGTTCTCACCTTTAAGCACGTTGTCCGTTACTGGTTGCGTTACTGACCGTTGGTCAGATTAGCGGTGGAGTTAAACGCTATCTTCATAAACGAGCATGTAAAATATTCTAGGAGACACAATCATTATATTCACTGTGTTATTATCGTTTACGAAAAATAAACTGAAAATTATAGCTATTTAGATTAAATTAATAAATAGAAACTAACATAACTGGGGAAAAAAATAACTAAACTAAAACAAACGTACATGTCCCAAAGCAAACAAAAATGCCTATAAATTAATTCTAGTTTTAGACTTGTGCTATATTATAAAACTTGAACGTTTGCAACCTGCCTAAATAATAATAATACCCTGATAGCACATGTACATCACGGAGACGTCTATTTGACGTCTGCATTACATCTGCACGACCTATTTTTTAAAGTGTTTGCTCATCTGCAATCCGTCTATAGGACGTTTCCTATCAGATGTCAAATAGACGTTTAGAAGATGTCTTTAAGATGTTTATGATTTAGAATGCATGTAAAACTCACATCTTAGAGACGTCTATCAGATGTTTGTACACAGGAGATGCTTTCCAGATGAAGAGATCTTTAACAAACATCTTGCAGACGTGCGTGTGCTATCTAAGCAATAATAATGACACCAGTTACCCTGATAGCACACCTATATCACGGAGACGTCTATTTGATGTCTGCATTACATCTGCAAGACGTATTTTTTAGAGTGTTTGCTCATCTGCAATCCGTCTATAGGACGTTTCCTATCAGATGTCAAAAAGACTATTCGAAGATGTCTTTAAGATGTTTATGATTTAGAATGCATGTAAAACTGACGTCTGAAAGATGTCTATCAGATGTTTGTACACAGCAGATGCTTTCCAGAAGAAGCGATCTTTAACAGACATATTGCAGATGTACATGTGCTATCTGGGTAATACATCAACATTAACTTTGGAAATCCTAAAATACTACAACTAAGGCTAAATAAACAAAGATAAAATCAAAACTACAGCAATTTCCATCTTTTTTTAAATTAAAAATGTAGTCATTAACTGGTTTTATTTGTCTACAATGTCAAGCATCTAAAGCCAGGCATTCTAAAACGCTTAACGTGAAAAACTCTTAGGTGGTTTAATGTACTAAAGCAACAACCAGTTAAAAAAAAAAAAAATCTCTCACATTTCTTTTGTCGTAAACACTATCTACTTGACAATGACACCATAATCCAAGTGGAAAGACAATCATTTTACATCAAGCGTTTTCCCCAATAGAAAACCATTATACGCTTAAGTGAAGTGACATGTGGCCAAGTATGGTGACCCATACTTGGAATTAGTGCTCTGCATTTAACCCATCCAAAGTGCACACACACAGCAGTGAACACACACACACACACCGTGAACACACACCCGGAGCAGTTTTTGTTTAAAGTTACATAATGCACTAAAACTGTGATAATAAAAGACTAAACTCAGTATACACAATACCGTTTTTATAAACTTTATACAGACAAGCAGATATGGCCAGAACATGAACGCAACGCACTGAATTGTAGCCTACGTTAAGCGTTTTCAAAGAAAACCATAATGAATCGGCTTAATGTGCAATTAAGCGCATTGCATTCATATTTTGGCTACACCTGCTTGACTTTATATAGTTTGTAACATTAGTTAGATATACAACCCAGTGCTGGGTAAAATAGGGACAAACCCCAGCACTGGGTTGTATTTAACCCAGCATTTTTTAGAGTGTACTGAGTTTGGTCTATTAAATATCACTGTCTTCATGCATTAAGCCACGTTAATCATTTTTCACGTTAAGCGTCTTATGATCATGAGTCTCAAACACTCACGTGCAGCCGACAGGTGCATCTGAACAGAAAACATTGTTGAAATTACAGAAACATCATAGAAAAACCAAAACATACAAACTAATGAATGGTTTTATTGGAGTTAAGAGTGATCACCTGACTCGTAAACTTCCACTTCACACACTGAGAGGAAATCCCACCATTCATTCAAGAAGACGTGTATGTACCATCCCTCCCGATCAGAGCAGGAGTAGGTGACACTGTTGGCTGCTGCATCACTTGAGACCACGGCACATCTACACACATCAAATCAATGGTATCTTTCTTTTCCTTTACATTATTTACACTACTAATAATTTTTTTCTAATTTGTTTTCTGCTTGGTTTGAAGGGACATTTGAGCCTCGCCTAAAAGGCTTATTGTTTTAACTTTGAAAAGCAGAAAAGATTTTCACTTTGTTTGTGTCTGTAGATGTCATCTACTTCATCACGTGGTCTATTTTACCATCTGTTATTTTAAAGTAGATTTCAAGTAGTTTGACAGTTCAGCACTATAAAAATATGTAAAAAATAAATGTTATGTATGTACAGTATTTATTCAGATATTTTATAAATAGGCTATTATAAGCTATTTTATTATAGCATCAAAACACATTTTAGGGAGAGAAAAGCTTAATGAGTATATTTATTAATTTAAAATGTATTATTATGTTTTATATTTTATTTGAATAATAAAAATTGCTTTAAATAAATTATCTTAATGTATCTTAAACATTAAAAAAATTTTCCCCTTTTATCTTTCTGATTTAAAAATGTATGTATCAGAGGGATACAAACACCAGCAGTTCATGAACACATGTAAAATCATACAATTTCAACAAATAAATAAAAATAAAAACAAAACAAAACAAAAACATCATAACCATATAATATAAACCCAGCAATATCCACTATTAAAACAAAAGTTAGAAAGGACACTTACAAAATCTGACAACCATATGAGGCTGGGACTGAATTCTGCTCTCTGGCGAATTCTCTCATCGGAATCAACAAAGTGCAGATGTGCGTATGAATGTAAGATATTAATTTCACAATGTAAACAGCTTGAGTGATTTTAATGGGAGTTTTTGAGATTGCTTGAACTCTGGCTGTGTGTTCTGCCCTTCATTTCCCGTCTGCTGTTATAAGTCATTTTGTGTCCTCTGTGATTTCCTGTGTTCCTGTGTTCTCAGCTTTGCGTTCATTAAAGACTTTGGAATTTGCTTTACTCCTCGTCTCCTCGCTCCTTCGTTCCCGTGTTCCCAGTGTGAATCGTGACTCCTACTCTGTCCCTTATTTAATGTTATTTTATAATGCATTTAACCAACGTTAACACGTACAATTCAATGCTACACATTTTATATAGATATCTGTCTAAAATATGTCCGAATATGTGCATATGTGTAGTTCATGCGGTGTTTTTTATGTATATTTTATATGACCTATAGATGGGTTTGGATGTTTTGTTCATGGCATTTATTACTGCAAAATTAAAGGCTGACAACTGGCACTTTGTGATTATTATGATTGAGTAAATGTAGGCCATATAGTTCTCGTGGATGAAGGGCCCCTTAAGAGCTAAAGCCCAGGGGCCCCTTACAATATGCACTTTATGCGTTTGCTATTTGACTTGATTAACTTGAGCTCAAAGCATTGAAAAACTTGGTCTTTTCGGAAGCTAATTTAATGTCATAATGCACTTGCCGGTACACCAAACGCATCTGAAGCGCCTGACCTGGTATTGTAGTTCCCATCGTTCTGCAGAGAGTTTCCAAATTTAACCTGGATATCTTTCGTTCTTCCTGGAACGCTGTCGTCTCTGTAAGTGACAACCACTGTGTTCACTCGAGATCCAGCCTCCACCATGGTTTGTAATCATCAGTGGTTGCGGCACAAGTACTTGAAGATGTAGAGCAATCTTTACCACCGTCAATGGTGTGGTCCGCGGACTGAGAACTGGCTGTTGTCGACTGTGCGGCAGTTCCTCTTCCTGACAGATTCTCTGTAAAGCGGCAAATTAATTTGATTAGGAGAGACAGATGGGGGGTTGAAGTGGCTTATTTCATCGAATTCCCATTTAAAAATTCCCATTTTCTGCGATCCTCCATAATTTGCATTTTAACGCTTAATTAGTAATTTCACAGCTAAATAATCGCAAAAAGCGCAGTAGCTACGATTTAAAGTTATTGACACTTTAGTGTGATAAAGAAACATGAAGCACTTCATTTTGAAAAGAGTTAAAGGCGCAAAAGCGAGAAAAAGAATGTCTGATCATTTGTAATTTGCTGCTTTTTTTAAAACGTTTTTTCTGTCATGTATGACTACTGTACATCTAAAGTCATAGGTTACATATCCTTGAATATGGTAAATGTGTAGTTTTAATTATTTTTTTAAATCGCAAATTTACAGCAAATTGCAACCACTGCAAAATCAGTCATTTTGATTGCAAAATCAAATCATGTAAATGGCTTTCTGAGTTTTTGCATGTGAAATAGTTTAGGAAAATCTGTAAGGCTTTAACATATTTGTTCATTTGCATGTACAGAAACGAGTCCCGTCACCTGATTGTGCTTCAAATCCAGCGTTTGAACACAAGATAAAATGTTGAGCAGTTGAATTAGAAACTACAGGAAAGGATAACTGAATCACACGTGATGCTGCAGCCACAGTATGAAGAACAGCTTCAGTAATGACGGGGTTTGAAGATTGATTGATATACTTGACTTTTTCTCTGATCATTCAGTGCTTTTGTGTTTATGTGTTGAATCTGTTAAATATTAGGACGTGTTTTTACAGTAACAATTTCAGATCATTGTTTGTTTGTAACAGTTACTGAGAAATTGGTGCTGGGAAATTCAAAGAAACACAGATGGATTATGCCAGATCACTTTTAATGTTGCCGTTGAAAAGCAGAATAAAACATCAATCTTTTCCCTTGTCCTCATGTCACCAGGGCCGTGCAGAGACGCTTTGGGGCAGGTGCTCAATGTATAAAAGGGGCACATGGAACCTGGCTTTAAATAGGGCTGTGCTCTTGCTGATACGTGTATCGATACTTCTGATACAGCAGCAAATGCCGTGACGCAGTTCTGAAAAAGAAACACAGAACAGAAAATAACATTTTAAGTTTAAAAGTTTTTAAGAATTGTACTTAATTACTCTGGAATTAGAAACTGAATCAGTATTATTATTATTATTGAGTATACAGGGTATGGTGGTTTTGCTGTTGTAATCACTACTGTTGCTGTTATAGAAAAAATATTTAAAATAGAATTCTATTCTAATCCTATTCTGATTTTTTTTATTTTTTTTTTTTATGATAAAGATAATAAAAACAGGATTGATAAGTATAATTCGGATGATGAGAAAATCAGTAAGCCTGTTTTACCAGTGTTGTGATAATTATTTTTAGGGCACATTTGCTGTGTGTAGAACTACGCTAGCTGCATTTTTAATATTTAACAAATATTTAATTTTAATAATATGTAAATTCGTCCCCCGCACTTTATTCGGGCTGGTGTGTTCACATATAGAGGTATCTAGATTTAAATCTAGATTTAAATTCAAAGAGATAGGATTGATAGTCTATACATGACCTGACGTTTTATTCGTATCCAAAATGAGGAGACGTGAATATCAGGAGCGCTGAACTCTCTCATGCAGTGTGTGTTTCATTCATACTGGAAGCCAGAGGGCGCTCTCGCGCAGAAAGTCAAAAACAGACTCATAGAAGTAATAACTTATGATGTGCAGGAAATCCCTAATATGGACAAAAGCATCCAGCTATCGCTGTAGCTGAGCTGAATAAAAAGCAGAACCGTTTTTACTGATGAAACGTGAAGACAATAAACACACGATTGCGAAAATATACGGTTTATGTGTGTTTTTCAAGTTATCCCCAGGTAATAAATAAATAAACTATATGAATAATGCAGTACTGATTGACATATCATTTAGTATAGAAACTATAAAATATATTTTCTGCCTTATATATGTGATAAAAAAGGGGGGAAAGGTGTTCGTAGTAGCCTTTATAAACGAAACATAAAATTGCCATTAGGAAAATATTGAGCAAAAATATTATAGCCCCTTGCTGCATCGTTACTTCCACAGGCTACACACAGCACAGTTTTACATACATTGTAAATCATGAACATCATGAACATCAGGTATCAGCTGAACGAGGTTCTCCTCCTCGTTCCTCAGGCTAACCAGCTTTGTGATACTGTCCACAGTAAGTCTGAGTGTCTCTCCAGGACTTTGGCACATTAACAAAGACGTATTTCTGGTTATCATCTCCCTTAGGTAGAAGATTTTTCAAAAATCAGAATTAAAACTTCTTCAAAGCTGGGTATCTTCAGAAAGATCTCGCTGTATGCTCACCATGGTAGCACATGACATATCTAATAGAAAAACATTAGGTGTCGTAGAACTGCCCAGTGGTAGCCTATACATTATTACACAGTCTTCATACTCTACAACAACCTCTTCTTCTTTAGCTGCCCAGTTTCTGTATTCAGTTTCTCCTTCCTTGTAAAACGTTTGATCGGCCAGAGCCCAGTGCCACTGCTTACTGCCGCTTTTCTTCAGTCCAATCCAGGCAGATTCAGTGTCCGTGAAGCTGTCAAGCCTAAGCTCCTCCATGTTTTCCTGGTCTGACAGAGTCACCAGATCAATGATTCTCTCGACAATATTGCTGAGCCTCATCAAATGTCTTGGATTGAGTCACAAAGTAGATGACTTTCTGTGATGAAGTATGTGAACCTTAAGACATTTTAATAGATTTAATGGAAAAATAAACCAGCTATTTATTCTGTTTTAGTTGAAATGTGCATATACTCGCAAATGACAAACAGGACGAGAACGATGCTCAGCTCCATTTCTAAATACTTTCACCTGAATACCAAAGAATTAAACAGCAGGTTTTGCATCAGACTCCATTAATGTGACTTTCAAAATGTGTTGGCTATTGGATGATATATACAGCTGAAATTGAATTTGTTTAATAACATTAACACTGTTATTTTCCTGTTTATTAATGTGAAGCTGCTTTGAAACAATATTGTCCTATATAAACAGATATGACTTGACTATTGGATGAAATAATGTCAAATAAAGAAATAATTGTCCTACTCTCAATCCATTTAATAATATTTGAATATTACATTAAACAAATAAACAGCAATATATTATTGAATTAATAAATAATGTAATAATACCCCTAATTTTTAAAATAATATGAGAAAGAATATATAGTAAAACAAAAGTATTTATATAAACATAAATAAAAATCTGTAATACAAACAATGTCTTACCTGTAATGTTAGCCATGGAAATCCTTCAGACCTCTTAAGCTGTTTTTGCTCTTTGAGGTTCACTTTACACGGCCTTTATCCCTCGTCTGGATCTTCCGCTTTGGATTTCCTTTTAACTTGTGAAACCTCCCAGTTTGGATGCCATGGATTGATTTTCGCCCCAACATTTTTATTGAAAAAGCACCAGAGAGCATGGAAATGGTTTGAGGTCAGACAGACGATTTACAAACAGAACCTGACATGCCAAATAATCTAGTCTGGAAGCAGAGCGCTACTACTGTACATGATCAACAAATAATAAACAGAAAACTTTGTCTGACTACCAAACGTAGTATAATTGGAGTATCTATTTCCACACTGTGATAAGAGATTTTCACAAAAGCTACTTCAATATCACGAACTAGTGCAGATATTCATTCTAATTTACATGTGCATTTATGCATTTTGCAGATGTTTTTATCCAAAGCCTTTACAGATGAGCAACATCACAAGCAATTTGCCAAAAATTTCCATAGTACTCAATGCTGGATTTAGTAAAAACTAGCCTAGTAAAGCTAGAGCAGAGGCAGGTTTCTATGGCAGATATTTGGAGAAAAACTCATGCATGCAAAAAACTGAAACTTGACATTTGTTTTTCCTTTACGTGCTGTTGCCTGATAAATTCTTAATTCATTTTTACATTTTCTGTCCAAATATTTTTTTGATTTCTGATGGTCCAGAAATTAAGACACAGCAAACATATGGCAAAATACAGCATTTTCGTCTTGCATTCCAGTACAAACATATACACAAATCTAATAATGTATGATATTAAGATTTTCTGAGAAATTAGGTGAGTACACTCTTAAAAATAAAGGTGCTTCACGATGCCATAGAAGAACCTTTTTGTCTAAATGGTTGCATAAAGAACCTTTAACATCTGAAGAACCTTTCTGTTTTACAAAAGGTTCTTTGTGGCGAAATAAGGTTCTTCAGATTACAAAAACGCAAGAAAGAGATGGTTCTTTAAAGAACCTTTGACTGAATGGTTCTTTGTGGAACCAAAAATGGTTCTTCTATGGCATCGCTGTGAAGAACCTTTTGAAGCACCTTTATTTTTTAGAGTGTATATTGAGTAGAGAGAACCACCAAAAGAACCAACTTGTGTAATGGATGATTATGATGATAAAAATGGATCAAACATGTTAAAAATTGTCTATATAATTGTATAATGCATCCATGTAAAACCTGTTTTCTTAAGAAGAACTCTACAGTGCCTCTCAGAACACACCTTGGGCTGATTCTGCAGTTCTTCGTCATGAACTCTAGACCTGTAGTTTGTCCTGCTTTCCACTCCATCTGGATCAGCTCGATCACTGATAATTTCCATGCTGTTTTGTGTGTATTTGAATGATGTAAATCAGTGCTTGAGCTCCACAGGAGTCCGTCATCTGCTCAAACCTTCATCAGCTTCATGAGACTCTTATAGAGACTCCTGATGTAGTGAATATCCTTCACCGCAAACTCCAACATCCACGTCAACCAAGAAACAGACAGGAGAGATACATTCTTTTGTAATGCAAAGAATTTCTGCAGACACAGGTCACGTATGTTGAAGCTTACCATGATTTCGCCGTGATCAACATTCATCTCAACCGATCAGGTCTGCGATAGGGAAAGGTTTGTCTTGGTGTGGCGATTGATGAGACGGAAATACTGTGAATTTATCAAGTCCTCATATGCACACACACACACACACACATTTATTTTTCTATCTAAATGGGGACATGTGGGGATTTCTACTGTTTTTTTTTTTTTTACAGCTAAATATAAATACTCTAACCTAATTAAACCCATTATTAAGTTTGTTTTATACTATCTTAAGGACAACCTCAGGAGGAGGTTTTGAGAGATTTTGTCAGGATTGTCAGATTTTGCTACTTCTGGGTAAAAATTTGTCCCCAGAATATAGTAAAAGTAGACACACACACACACACACACACGTTTATTTAATCTAAAGGGAGACATTTCATATAAAAGGTCTGTGAAGTAATATGGGTAATACAGAAACTCATACATGTGTGATGATGACAATTATTATCCATTAAGCACTATTATTTTACATTGTAACTTTGCACTATAGAGTTAAGTAAATCATATGTAACAATTAAACAGTTATTTGTGCACAAATATGTTGATGTTGTTCCACAGTGTGATTATAAATATTAACAGCATCCAAACTTGTTCTAAATATTTTCTTTTGTGTTTGAGTTTTGTGCACTAATTGAATGACTAAAGTAAATTTTCTTTTGGTTTTTACTTCTTGCCATACGTTTGGCTTTACCCATTTTTTTTTTCCAATTCAGATTAAACATTTTATTTTACATTATTTTCTCTCCTATCAACATGATCTCATGATAATTCGTATGTATTTTAGGTAAAATGTGGTTCTATAAAACGTACAATTACTTACGTTTTTACAGGCACTAAAACGTACAATACTGACGTATTTTCAGCATCTAAACATACAAAACTGATGTATTGACGACACAAAAATGAATCCTTATGAATATTGAAATCGCGGCATTAATTTTATTATTGTTGTTTTTAGTTGTCCTTTCAATTACCTTGTTTTCAATTGCATTATTAATTTGTTTACTCATTTACTTAATATGAAATGATAACATTTCGTTCTGTTCTGTGTGATTTCTGCTGCCAGCTCGTTTCCAAGAATAGGCCTACATAATATTAAACACGACTACACTTTAAACCCTTAAAATAAATAACATTTCTGCAATCGTTTAACCTTTACTTGTCATGTAATGTTTACTTTGATTGCCATGGGCCACAAAAAGGCATTTTCTCCGACATGCTGTGACTGACAATAGAACTATAAAATACACCAAAAACACAACATTATTATGAAATGAAACAATTGCATTCGTGCGCTGTAATCCAAATCTTCCGAATCCACACGACTGCGAGGAACAGACCCAAATCCAAGCCTTTATTCGGCGATCTTCATCTCCATCCCGAGCAGCGAGTCCAGTGACCGTAAGCAGCAAAGCCCGCGCTGACTGACGCACTCTCAGTGTTGCCAGATTGGAAATGTCCAAGTATCATACCAGAAGCTCAAAATTATCGTATTTGGAAGAAAATTATCGTACACGAGTAAAAATGTACAGAATACAGCTATTTATCCACTAGACTAAAACAACAACTTTTTGACTCATCCTTCAAATTACCACAATAAATAAATAACTGCTAGGGCCCTATGAAATACGTTTTATTTTTTCCCAAATTCCCTTTTTTTTCTTTCAAAATTTTAAAAATGTTGGATTCTGGTTTTTTTTTTACATTTTAATTTTTCTTGACTCCTTTTTAAATGGTTAAATTAAATTGTATTAATAAAAACACGTCTAATTAAATAATGAAACATATACAATTCAACATCAAATCTATTAAAAAGTTTAACAAAAATTACATGTTTAGGGTCTTATGAAATGTTCTATTTTTTCACCTTGTTTATTGTTACCAAATTCTGTGTTTTAATATGTCTAATTATTTGAATGCATAAAAACTACTTTTATTCATAGCCTTATGAAATGTTTTTTTTCTTTAGAAATTCTGCGTTGTGTATTTTAATTTTTCTGGTTATCGAATGAAGGCATAACACATTAATTAAATTTATCTTTTAATGAATGAAAATTAAACAAATTTTATTTTTTGGCAAACAAAGGGGATTTACAATTAAAATTAAAACATGGAAGAAATATTGTGATTATTCCTTAATAATTTTAGTAGTAGTAGTTGTACGTACATTCTACTGAACAATAATAATACATTTCTGGCAGAAACTATATATTTTTGACTCCCAGAGCAGTTCTGGGGATGTTGTTCATGAATTTATGTCCTATTAAGGGAGAAGGCAGATGCTGAAATCATCGCTAGCGTCACACGCGTATGTGTAGTAAACAAAACCGCGTGACATTCATTCAGACCATAGACTATGATTCAAACAGACACAGAAAAGGCAGGATTTATATTTAAATAGCCTTTTTGCGGCTTAATATTTACAGATACTAGTCCATATCACGATTTAAGAGTAATGACCTTCCTTTGATTAATTAATCCAAACTTTGACAAATTGCTTGACATTCCGCGTTATACAGTAAATTCCATTATACAGTAAAATACGTGCATATAATATAGGCTAGTCTTATTAATGAAATAAAAGACCATTTAAGTGTATAAAGAGAGTCATGTTATTATGTTTTAATAAACACTTGTCATGCTTTACTTATTTTGATGTGTTGACTAACAACACAAATGTAAAGTTGGCCTACTTGATACTTTTAACTGTAGTGTGTTTTCAATATTACATTTAAAATTAATATATTTAGGTAAATTGCAACTTCGTAATTGCAAATAGGCCTGTTTCTAAATTCATGACATAGCCTACAAGTTCAATACCAATGACATTATAGTATATTTTAGTTTAACTTAGGCTAAATGCTTGTCAGTACATTTGGCAGTATATTTTAAGACCATATTTCAAAGACAATAGAATTATGAAATTACATATAAGGATGTAGCCTACCGAAGTCCTAAGTTGGTCATAAAGAACTCTAATTTTCAGCTAACTGCATTTAATATAAATTCAAACTACAGTACATTTTCATTTAATCGCAATTAAGATGAAATTTAAGTGTCCGACAAAACATTACATTCATTTCACACTTAATTATATTCTTTTTAAGTATGTTATTTCCATATTAAGCACTATTTGTATGTTAAAGTGTACTTATTTTTCACTTTTTGATTATTAAATTAAAAACCAAAATAACCAAAAGTAACAATAGAAAGTAAAATAAAGTAAAATTCAAGTGGAAGTATATTGGGACAACGCCACCTATGGGTCATAAAAAAACAAACAAACAAAAAGTCATTTAAGTCATGAACCTTGTCTCAGTTTTGGATTTTTTTTGGGCCATCCACGAAAACGTTTCAAATTTTATTTAAGCATTTATTGGAATAGCACAAATGAAATGCCCCTGCTTCAAGACTAAGGGAAATTTGGATTTTAAAATTGTCAAGATGTTTGCTTTTTAGAGCAGGTTTTTAAACCATTTAAAAAGCAAAAATATAGCTACATATCATGCTTTTGCTTGACATTTTAGCCTGTTTTTGTCTTGACTGCTTTAGATAATTTAAAACTGTCCACTTTGAACTCATTTACAGAATTCACAAATATGTCACACACATCATTAGATAAAAGTTTGAAACATTGATTTTCATGACAGATTTATATCATTCACAATAACTGTCAATGTGCTATTCTATGTTAAGAAAATCTAATTTAGCTGACTGTTAGGAGTCACTTTTGTCAGTTGCCCCACTCTCCTCAGAGTCATGAACTCATATGCGATCTGATCTCAATCACATGAGTTCATGACCAACTAGCAGATCAAATAATCTTCTAATAGGAATAAATACAGGGCTTAAAGCAAAAAAAAAAAAATCCTGAGCCTGAACTTTTTTTCCGGGGGCGAGCGGAGGGGATGGGGCAGCACATGCAAAGCATGCAACGACTGTGGCAACTTTAACATTTGAAAGGATACTATGGCAAAGTTATTGCTTTCCTTATTCAAACTGTTTTGTTTTTTGTGTGAATATATGGTTGACCTGAAGAATGAAAGCTATATCATACACTTGGGAAATTATGAGCTATATCACTGCTTATCGACACTAGGGGTGTGACAATACACTTAGCTCATGAGACGAGACAAAATACAGATTCTTGGTTCACTAGAACAAGACAATATTTTATTACTATTTTTAAGAAATTTTCAATGACAAAATATTTGTCTTTTAATTACAAAAAGTAAAACAATGCAGTTGTATTTTGAAATATTTTAACTAATCTAGGGCTGTAACTAATAATTATTTTGGCAATCAAGTAATCTACTGATTATTTTGACAACTGAGTAATCTGATATTTTTTAGTAACACAAATAGACCTAAGCAAAAACCAGGCTTTAGTATGACTATTTATATATAAACTAACGATGAGGCAATAATAATTGGCTCAAATAAAGTATCAAAACCAAGTAATTACATGGTTTTATTGAACAACACTGTTAAAATACATAATGTAATATGCCTATACATAATATGAACATAACCACCTTAAGTACATTATGTATTATAACAAATACCTGCAGAGGGCGCCAACGGCCTGGTGACGTTTCACTTTACAGCGTAAAGTGAAACTTTACAAAGTAAAGTTTTCCCAGATGAATGTTAAAGGGGTCCTATTGCTTTTTCACTTTTTGAATTTTAGTCAGTGTGTAGTGTGTATGTTTGGGCATAAAAGATCTTCAAACGTACAAATCTCAAAGTCCACTCCAAAGGGAGATATTTCGTTTTTAAAAAAATCCCTTTTCAAGAACTACAACGAACGGCTCGTTTGGACTACAGCGTTTGTTTTCCGGGTTTTGTGATATCACAAAGCGGCCCATTAGAATATCATTAA
>NW_015546059.1:77021-82753 GCF_001515605.1 Sinocyclocheilus anshuiensis | reverse complement strand
TGTGTAGTAAACAAAACCGCGTGACATTCATTCAGACAATAGACTATGATTCAGACAGACACAGAACATGCAGGATTTATATTTAAATAGCCTTTTTGCGGCTTAATATTTACAGATACTAGTCCATATCACGATTTAAGTGTAATGACCTTCCTTTGATGAATTCATCCAAACTTTGACAAATTCCGTGACATTCCGCGTTATACAGTAAATTCCGTTTACTGGATTCCGCAATTCCATCCGTGTTTTCCGCATAGCGGAAATCATAGGGCCATAGGTGTACCTTGTGGGAAGGTCCAAACTCCACCTCTGAGTCACTGTCATCAGAATCCTGTGTGTTGCCAGATGTTGAGGGTTCTGAGGTGTGCACCAACCCATTTAGAGCGTCTGTAATGAGCCGATTTCATGGCTTTGTTTTGATGAGGTTGACTTTGGAAAAAACACGTTCTGAAATTTCGAAATTATCGTACATTATGGGATTTTTTTCATTATTGATCGTACATCGTACAAATACGATAATTATCGTACGTCTGGCAACACTGCGCGCTCTTTACAAATTCAAATGTTGCCGCTTCAAACGACAGGTTTTACGGCAGGATAATCGAACGCTCATTGGCTCTCGCCTGCATTCGTCACAGATTGCAACATTCCGTGTTTCTGGTGAGGTGTGTTTGAATGACGCGCGCACGCCTTCACGAGTTCACATAGTGCAGTGGTTCTCAAACCTGTCCTGGAGTACCCCCAGCACTGCAACTCATCAGCTCATTAGTGGATACTGCAAGACCTGAAGTGGGTGTGTCAGATATAGGGAAACATACAAAATGTGCAGTGCTGGGGGTACTTCATGGAGAGGTTTGAGAACCACTGACGTAGTGGATCGGGAAAATACTCTGGATAATATTTTCAGCCAGGGGCGTAGATTACGCGGGGGACGCGGGGGGCACTTTTTCGGCCAAGTGTGTTCGCATAGAGGTTTTCAAGAGCCGGTGTGAATAAATATAGATTTAATTTCAAAGAGACAGGATAGTCTGTGCATGATCTTATGTTTTATTTGGACCCAGAATAAGTCGAGATGAACATCACGGAGCGCTAAACACTCATGCAGTGTATGTTTCATCCATACTCGAAGCTGGAGGGCGCTCTCGCGCAGCACCAAGCCTGCATTTATTTGATCCAAAGTACAGCAAAACAGTCAAATTTTGAAATATTTTTACTAGGCTATTTAAAATAACTATTTTCTATTTGAATATATTTAAAAATTTAATTTATTCTGATTTCAAAGCTAAATTTTTTAGCATCATTACTCTTACGATATTCTGATTTGCTGCTCAAAAAACATTTATTATTATTATTATGATGTTGAAAACAGCTGAGTAGAATTTTTTCAGGTTTCTTTGATGAATAGAAAGTTCAGAAGAACAGCATATATCTGAAATAGAAATCTTTTGTAACATTATAAATGTCTTTATCATCACTTTAAAGCATCCTTGCAAAATAAAAGTGTTAATTTCTATCATTTCTTTTCCAAAAAAATAAATATTATACTGACTCTAAGCTTTTGAATGGTATAGTGTATAATGTTACAAAAGCTTTTTATTTCACATAAATACTGATCTTTGGATCTTTCTATCCATCAAAGAATCCAGAAAAAATGTACTCAACTGTTTTAAATATTGATAATAATAATAATAATTAAAAAAGGTTTCTTGAGCAGCAAATCAGCATATTATAATGATTTCTGAAGGATGTGACACTGAAGACTCATTTTAAAATATATATTCAAATAGAAAGCAGTTATTTTAAATAGCCTAGTAAAAATATTTCACAACATTACTGCTTTTGCTGTTCTTTGAATCAAATATATTCAGGCTTGGTGAGCAGAAGAGACTTATTTATAAAACATTAAAAATCTTACTGTTCAAAAACTGTTGACTGGTAGGTTATATAGATTACAGAAATGTTATATATATATATATATATATATATAAAACAGTTCTGTCCCCCTCACTTCTGAAATGATGGCTACGCCCCTGTTTTCAGCGATTAACAACATAAATTCTGCTCTGCACCTCACACAAACCTACTGTATTCCGCCAGAGAGGACTGTGGCTGCAACGCATCGTCATTTGGATTACTTTTGGTACTGCTTTTGACATTTTTACAATAAATAAATGATTGTAATTACATTTATCTGTCTGTCATGTTTTTCTTATACTGTACAGAAATAGTTATGCTTAGGTTTAGAGGTAGGAGTGGGATTAGCGACTATAAAAAATTTTTTAATGCTATATTGTTACTAAAATTGTTATTTTCCTTCATATTTCGGTCAATTGCATTTTATATCCTTTTAATATTCGCTATAAAATGGGTAAGTTTAGGTTTGGGGGCAGGTTAAGGGGTCTAAAAATCCAAATCGCTAATTTATAACATGAAAAAAAAAATGCATTGATACAAATATCTTAATGATATAAAAAATATGTAAATATTTTATGTTTTTTAGCTAAAAATACGTAGCAATGTGTACATTTTAAATGTTGAAATACGTCTAAATTGTACATTTTAGCATCAATATAAACGTACAAAATGTACGTTTTGTGCTTGTAAATGTTACGTATTAATGCCTAGTATAAACGAGACCAGGCTGCTCCCATCCTTAAATTAGTGTTTCGATAATGTGCTTTACTCATGTAGCAGAGTGAGGTATAGCCCCGGTATGATTGGCTGGCGTGAACCAATCAGTGGTTGTACTTCATTATGATTGGTCAGTTGGGTAAGTTTCATGAGCCTGTTAGTGCCTGTGTTGTGAATATAAAAGAGGGAAGTGTTTGGCTGCTTGGGATGCATAATCCTTTGTGATATGTGGTGCTTTGAATGAGTGCTAATAGTTGGGTTATCCTTCTGTCTGTCATGCGTGCTGGCTGTTGGCCAGTTTTCAGGTTAGTTCCGGTTTTAAAAATGCCTTTTACCTGTTAAATGGAGAGGCTTATTACCTTGTTTGTTTTTAGTCATGGGCCTGCAAGTAGCTGTAATCCTGCGTGGTGAGTGACCATGTGTATTGCAGCATTGTACCGTTTTCTTGGTATGTATAGAGTTTGTTTGCTTTTAACAAGAGTTTTCATGAGTAACTTTCTGTTCAATGTCTGGCAGGCTTGATTGCACGTCCAGGGGTTTCCAATGATCTTAACTGAAGCTTAACAAACATCAAGTAACTGACTGCACTGCTGCTCCGCTCTGTCTTTTAAAGTGGGAGGGGTTGGCCATGGTACCTGTACTGTGTGTCCACATGGAGTGCTGTTTAACTTTTTTTTTTTTTGATTGTTCACAAGAGTGTGTGTCATGGGTGGGATAGAAATCTGAGGGTCTTTGCTGGCCACCTCCCTCTTTATTTTTATTTTATAGTGTTGTACTTATGGTTTTGTATGTTACTGGTATAGACTTGTGTGAAGTGTTTGTTTTTATTGATTGTATGTTAATAAAGTGATTCTTGTTGATTTTATCAGTCTCTTCATGCTCACCCTGCCTTTGGTAACGAACCTGTGCCCCTTTGCTTAGGGTTGTTATGTCCCGGTGTATTCCGGGTGGCGTAGTCGACTATATAGGATTTTTCTTATTATTGGTAATTTTTCAAACACCTGACCAGTCTTGCCACACTCAACATTGAATGATTACTAAATCAACCCTGAAATCGGTATTTTTACCAACAAAGGGGTGATTATTTCTGAAATGTGGAAATAAAAAAAACTTACTGTATCAGTATTGTATTTGAGTTGGTGTGTTTAGAAGCTCACCTGTCACACTCCTGCTTCACCTCACATTTCTGTTCCTTCAAGTAAATGCCGCCACCTACTGGAAAGCCTGAATGCACAAAAAATGAACAAAATTAGAGCATGTATAACAGCATGATTTATTCAACTTATATTTACCTTGTGCAAATATTACTTAAACCGTCTGCATGTGCTTCAAAGATAACCTGCCTGATCCTCCTGCAATGGTCAAATGCACAACCGAGTGCACATGTGAAATTGACGGAATTACAGAGAGATTTACTATAATCTCCAAACTCATGTTTTTGCTAGGAACTTCATTTCCATATGGGACAGAATAATGATTGTCCTTTGAAACAAAATGGTTAATTATTAGCTACTGTTTTAAATTTCAGAAAATGTACTGTTTCGGACTCATTCTAGGCCATTTATACTGTATGTGATTTCCATGAAATTTGGGTTCATTATCTATCTAGCCAGTTGACAGGGTTGCCATCTTTGCTTATCTAGCTGGAGTGAGATTTAGATGACATGGGTTGCATCAATAACGTGGCAATATTGGAGGTTTTCAGTTGTTCATTTTGAATTTCCTCATAAAGGATCTAAGGATCCACAAATACAAACTGTGTGTGTTTTGCTTCAAGAGAGCAATCATACATTTGTGTTTTACTTTTTTTTTTTTTATTCCTTTATTCATTCATTTATAATTATCATTTAGTCATTTTATTGATTTAATCAGATAATCATTTTAACCATTTATGTACTCATTTGATTCATTAATTGATTAGTCATTTATATTGTTTTTTTATATTATTTTTCCATTGCTGTTTAGTCTTATGACTGTGTGTTTCAAGGGCTGTTTGTCTTCATGAATAAGAGATACGGGTGAATGTTTATGGAAACTCAAGGTTTATGGGATGTTGTTGTGAATCAGTTTGGTATAACACTACTTGTTAGATTTGTGCTGGTCGGATGAAGTCTGAGCATTGAAACATATGCAACAAAGATTATTCAATAAGCTCCTTTTTTTGCAACATCACTTTGTCTCCTGCTTCTGCTCTTCATTGGCTTTGCTCAATCAACTTCTTGGCTGATAGAAGACTGTTAATAGAGCTTTGTGTATCATACAAGACTTGCTGTTATTGGGTTTTATATTAGACAACTAGTTGTTCTGTTACCAAAAAAAAAAACTGATATTTTCTGACAGGATCTGACATCCGGGGCTGCATCTGACATTTCTGTTGTGGAGGCATGATCTAACACTCTTAATTATTCAAATGAACCAAATACTGTACTAGATGCACTTTTTGGAACCTGTCCCTATTAACTTTACCTACCATATAGCATGCTAATATTACCAGCCAGTCAGATTTATTACTGACAAATTTATTAAAATACAGTTACTCTCATTTATTGCTCTTGGAAGGAGCCTAAATGTAAAGGATCCTGTTACAGTTAAAACATAATAAAATTTATTAAAAGATAACGAAACATAATACAATAAATTAAGGGGGAAAAAATACAGCATGTATTCATCTGCTTCAACCTATTCAATAATCAGAATATATATATATATACTGAACAAAATTATAAATGCAACACTTTTGTTTTGCCCCCATTTTTAATGAGCTGAACTCAAAGATCTATGACTTTTTCTATGTACACAAAAGGCCTATTTCTCTCAAATATTGTTCACAAATCTGTCTAAATCTGTGTTAGTGAGCACTTCTCCTTTGCCGAGATAATCCATCCACCTCACAGGTGTGGCATATCAAGATGCTGATAAGACAGCATGATTATTGCACAGGTGTGTCTTAGGCTGGCCACAATAAAAGGCCACTCTAAAATGTGCAGTTTTATCACACAGCACAATGCCACAGATGTCGCAAGTTTTGAGGGATCGTGCAATTGGCATGCTGACTGCAGGAATGTCCACCAGAGCTGTTGCCCGTGAATTGAATGTTCATT
>NW_015546059.1:75812-76011 GCF_001515605.1 Sinocyclocheilus anshuiensis | reverse complement strand
GCGGTGTGCTGATGTCAACTTTGTGGATTGAGTGGCCCATGGTGGCGGTGGGGTTATGGTATGGGCAGGCGTATGGACAACTAACACAGGTTCATTTTATTGAGCTAATCGGTCTGAAAAGCAAGATGTGCTCTGATTGGCCAGCTATCCAGTGCGTTGTGATTGGCCGAATACCTCAAGCGTGTGACGGAAATGTTAC
>NW_015546059.1:67181-74879 GCF_001515605.1 Sinocyclocheilus anshuiensis | reverse complement strand
GCTGCACACATCTGAATATTTGGGTTAAACTGTTCTGGAACAGTGTTGTAAATACAACTTAACAACTGATTTCTAGTCGTGTGTTCTTTTGGAAGACCAAACAAAGTAGTTTCACTTTCGCAACGAAACGCACAGCGTCTTCACAACATGGTGGCGGCGGTGGCAGCAACAATAAAGTTACGCCTTTTTTCTTTGCGTGAACATTTGGGCGGCGTTATGCAAATCTTCCCACATCGTGACGTAGACATGTGGGGGCGTGTTAGAATGAGCCGTTTTAGGAGGGCATGGATGAGTCTTAACATTTATAAAGAATATTTCTTTGGGTTTGAGACTTTAGTCTTTGCAACTTTAGGGATCTTATCTATTCACGAACAGCTTGTCACACTCCAAAGAGAAACGAAAACTTGAAATCGCATCATACGACCCCTTTAAAACTATGAAAACTACACCATGTATTTAAAGAAAATGTAGTTTTAATGCTCTCCAAAGCCTTGTGCTGTATGAAAGTCCAAATGGAAATTAGTGTCTCCGTGCTGAAACATTTTGCATCTGAGACAGACAACAGGTTTTGCATAAGAGATCAAGTACAACTGCAAAAACTGTATATAGGGAGAAAAACACGCCATCAACCTTCAGTCCGTCCGCTGCTGCAGGTAAATGATCATGTTTATTTTTGTAAAGCTTTTATTATCTTAATTTCGAACTGTTGAGGTTAAAGTTGAGATTTGAGGGAACAGACAAACATTTTAATGATTATATTTAAGTTTTAGTTTCTAAGGGAAAATATAATTATATAATTGTATTGCAAACAGAAGCAGTTCTGCTGGATGTTTATAATGTGTTTTCTGGAAGTATTTTGGTCATTCTGAAGTGTTTTTGGTTTTGGTTAAATATTTGGTTGGCCTATTTATGATTTAGCGTTATAAACACATTTTAATCTCATTGAATTAACCCCTTTTGCAAAGTAAGTAACCAATTCAGGGAAAAGCGTTCGTCTAAAAGTTTAGGGGGGAAGAGAGAGTTTGATGTTATCCAGGTGTTTGATTAGTCTGTGAGCAGTTTAATAAATTGAAAATTGATTGCATTTGTTTTTCTCGTAGGTGAATCATTCATCATGAGGACTGATTTACTCTTGCTGCTTTTGTCAGGTTAGTTCAGAGTTTTTGTAAATGTTTAATTCCACAATTACAATGATTTGCCACCATTTTTTTGGTACACTGTCATTTAATCTCATCACATTCAATTCAAACCCCAAGTTAACACATATTCACTGCAAAAAAAAAAAGAGGTAGGAATTAAGTCTTGTTATAAATTATAAAACTTGTGTTAGTTTCTGCTTAAACAAGAAAAATACCTGCCAATGGGTTAAGAAAAATCATCTTAATTCAAGGGGAAAACAAGATTATTTTTTTACACCATTGGCAGATTTGATTCTAAGTAATTATTTTCAGACTTAATATCTTAAGTGAATTTGCTTCATTCAAGAATGTTTGATTCAAGTAAGAAAATAATTTATTTCTTAACTGCAGAATCAGGTTTTCAGAATCAGGTTTGTTGTCTTACAACCTGAAAGTACACTGTAAAAAAATATACTGTTAAACTTACAGTAAAAATAATGGCAGAAATTCACTGTTAAAATATGGTGCCAGTTTTTCAGGTATTATGGTGGCATATTGATCTGTATATTTCACAACTTGTGAAACTGTAATAACTGTATATTTTATTAAGTGATATAATGTTAATATACAAGTCTACTTGAACTACCGTCCACTCTCTGGAGCAAATCCCAGCATACATTCCTGGTGCGCCAGAGTTTTAACATTATTAAATTTTTTCCCCGATTTTGTAACTTTATTTTATAACAAAAGGAGCAAGTCTTAAAAGCGACTCTATATGTGCAGGTCTCAGTGGTTCAACCTGGTTCAGATTTTTACTTGCCCTGCCAAAATTTTCACTGGCCTCGACACCAAAATGAACAAACAAACAAAACATTATTAGTATTTTAATAAATTGTTAAATAAATACAAGTAATTTTGAGTAATTACATCAGAACAAATTACAAGCAAATTGTACAAGCAAAATTCTGCGTGTATTCGTCTGTTCAATCGCGATAGAAGCAAAAGAGAAAGTTCTGTAATAATGATGCCGTCTGAGATGTGGTTCTCTGTGCATGTGCTTTGGGTGTGTGCATCTGGAAATTTATAGCATTAATTTATAGCGGTCGGGGTGTATATGTGTTTGCGTAATGTGTGAGCTTACAAAACCATGTATAATGTATGTTCATTTTGTTGCGTGTAATGGTGAATTGCAGGGTGCATTTATAGGAAGAGTTTAACGCAATGAGAGTTAAATAAAACGGTCTGAATCCATAGAAGCTGTTGTGTTGAACTTAAACTTAAAACCGAACAAAACATTGATAACAGAAAGAAACAATACTATTTAAATAAAAAATAATCATATGTGAAGTGTCACATAGGAACTCATGGAAATGTCCTGTTTTTCCACTGTAGATTAATGGTAGTTCCTAGCTTTTACTTGCAAAAAACATAAATTTGACAGTACTTTACAGTAAAATTACATTTAATGCAATGTTAAGCCATACGCAATCTACAAGTGTAGACCTACTCCAGTATTTTTTTTCTGTATTTTCTTCCACCTTCAGCCCTGATGCATGTGATATTCTCACAGCGTCATGTGTTTGTCCATGTGCCCTCATCCGTGAACTGGACTGTTACACCTGGCTCAAAGATGTAACATTAAGGGAGACAACATGGCGGAATAACTTAAAACATAATATTTATTACAACAAAAATAACAATCACAAAGTCAGTATCAGTAATATCAATCAGTATGAAATGCAGGTGAATGGATGCACAACGTGAAGTGTGTTTAGTGCCAGTGAGTGGATGCAAAACAAAACATAATGCCCTGAAATTGGAGTGCGGCTCTGGCAAACTGCTCGAGCAACAGGAGAGCAGCCACCCCGATGAACTCTCGCACCAGGTTTAAATAACAGCCATGACGAGCATCAGGTGCGCTCCAGTCACACCCCAATCACAGAACCTGCCACAGAGAAAAAGAAACCAAAACACCCAAACCAACACAACTCAATCCTAACATGGACGAATGCACAGAAGTACTGCAGACAGTGTACTGATCTCGCCACCACCGATGACCAGGCGGATCATGATGAGCTGCTGAAAACTGTGGGAATGGGAAGTGTTTGCATTGGACTCCATCGGACTACAGCTGATAGTGTCTTTGCCTGGTCAGATCAGAGAAGCTCCTCATTCAGAAAATGGAAATCTGGAGAACCGTATAACGAGTGATGTGTTAATGTTTACAATGGCTACTGGTCTGACCGCAGATGTGAAGACTACCGTCCTTTTGCATGCTTCATTGGTGAGTTCCTATTTAATGTATATACATACATTTATATATATTATATTTATTTATTTTTTTCCTGACCTGCTGGTCGAGTTATTATAAAGTGTTAAATAATGTCTTTTTAAATATTACAATTGTATTTACTTTGTGTTTTAATTTCCATCCCTAATGCTTAAAAGAATAGTGGGAACAGTTTAATTGAGCAAAATCTTAGACATAAGCTTAGGGTGTATGTAGCCTAAATAATATACGTAACGTGTATTTATTATGGCGATGCTAGCAGACGTAGCCTTTAGCACTGCCTATAACTTCACCCATATGAAAATGAACTATGGTTTTATTATAGTAAAAGTGTAGTAACTATGTTTTTTTGGCTTATTGATTACCATTTGTATAACCACAGTTTTACTACAAATACCATGGTTAAACTATGGTTAGTGTGGCAAAACCATGTTTAATTTGTAGTTACCATGGTTTAACGATAGTAACCATGGTTTTTTGGTTTTATTTGTAGTAAAACCATGGTTAATTTTCGTAAGAGCATGCTCTTCATATAACATTGCATATATGCCACATACTGTGATCAGAATTCCCATCGGATCGTAGTCGCAAGTTATTGCAGACACTCGCAGACACTCTAGTGTGAGTACAGGCTAAAAATTTTGAAATGTCTTAAATATTGATGCTACTTGATAGCTTGATATGAAAACATGGGGAATGAGCAATGGTGCCGACCGTCTCCTAATTCGGATAAACTCCACCTTTGTTCATGACCACTCCTCAAGCCCCAGTTGGCCATTTTTGGACCAAGGGATTCGGCGGGCCAAAAATCCCTGGCTGTTGGCCCTAAGGAAGCCCTGATGAGGCCCAATCAAGCCCCAGAAGAGACAGTGGAAATGCGACTGGCCCTGGCATGCACTAGCATGGATAATTAAACCCTGATTAAAAGCCTGATGTCATGATATTGCACCAGAGTTGCTCCATCAGTAAATATTGTATTAGTAAATGAGTTATTAGTAAAAATATAAGGTTTCTATACATGAATGGACAATATTAAATCCATTCATATGCATTTAAATTCAAATGCTTCTCAATTTCAAGACTACAAAGTCTGTTTTTCTTTCAAAAAAAAAGTTGCTGGTATTTTACAGTAATAATGAGGCTTGAATTTGTTTCTTTCTCTAACCTGTTTCTGAATGTTTTCTCCAATTGAAGGGTCAGTCAAATCATTTCTGGAGTTAAACTGCATTTTTACTAATTATCTTTTTAAAACGGGACCTAACAAAGAAATATTCATACATGTAAATATATGAATTAACCCTTTCAGACCTGAATTTTTTTTTTTTTATCCACTTGATATTTGCTCTTCTTCAATATAGAAATGAGTCTAAAAAACAAGATTTGTGCCAACTCATTAGTTTTTTTCATGTCCACTACAATGGACACCAGGACTGAAGCAACATAAAAATCCTCATATTTTAACTTATTTATATCATATAATAGCATACTTATGAACTAGAGTTTGTGTACTATAGTTGAACTAGTGTTGAAGATTTTGAAAAGAACACATACTGTAAGAATGAACAGTGCAATAAGTCACTTTGAAGACATAAATGAAATCATATTAATAATATTCCATTAATTAACATCAATGTTCATAAAACATTGACAATAGAATTTGTAGCTCGTTTCATTCATTCATTTGTTCGTTCATTTATTTATATAGCACCTTACAGACTACACAGTAGCTCCAAAGTACTGTACATTACAATAGAAAGCAAGAGAACAGTGTATTTTAGCTCTGAAATTCTTGCACAAATTTCACAACCTGTCATACAACTAATTCATGAGGTTCCTGCTGACATCTTTCAAGACCTGACGTCTTGAATAAATAAAAAATTTGATGCACCAAGTAGCAGAGGGGAAGATTATTTGTGAACAACAACCTGAGATGAAGTGAGTAATTTTTGCATCAACTACCATCATCAAACAAAATTACAAACACAATAATGTTGTGTCTAAAAACACCCTTCATATTGACACCATATGCTTTACAACAAGCAAGCTTTTCTGGCTTAAAATACTATCATGCCAGGTTGGAAATGCCAGCAAAATTAATAAAAATGCCCCCGAAATTCAAGATATGAATTTCCCCTGTTTGAGTTCTTGTTTTTAGTGTTCCTATGATAATTAAGCAATATCACACGTGGTGTTTAGTGCTTGAGCGATTTAGTGTTTTTGAACAAATTGGGAGAGTCAATGATTCAATGACACATTCATAAAGACAGCTTTCTCATTTCATTCATGGCATCGTTTAATTTTTTCTAACATTGCATATTTATATTTAAAGTGTAAAATTTAAAACATTAATATCCTAAAATGATGCAGATGTAAATACAATATAAATGCATTCATTCCACTTCTGAGCTGCATTAAACAGTCTGTGTGACTACATCTAAATCCACTTAAGATGGAGTGCAAAGATGGATTTTCTTATACTGCTGTGTTTTAGTGACACTGATTTCTTTTGACTGGTACAGTTCTAGTGTTAATGTAAGTAATTAAAAGATGTTCTTCACAACAGGGCATTTATCTGAATAATCCAAGAGGCCATAAAAAAGTGTCAGTTTTAAGTATGGCATATTACCTATTGAAAATTGTTCTATGACAACAAATTACATCCCAAATACCTGTAGACTTCAACCTCACAAAGAGTAAGAATGTTCCCATCTCCAGGTGCAGTATATGAACAATCACATAACATCCCTCCATTGCACCTGTTACGTGCTGCGTGTGTTTTGGATTTTTTCCCCCTCTTCTGTCTTTACCATTCTGTTCTCTAGTTCTGCTGTCTTGCTCTCAGGTCTCTGCTGAATGGAGGAGGCCGCTGTCAGTCATCATTAAGGGTGTCATCTCTGCAGCCAATCCAGTGCCGCCCTGCCGGTTAAAGGTCTCTCGGCGTGCTGAGTAGCTCAGCCTCAGTGTGTGGTCTCAGGTGTTTTGAGTTGAGACCTGTGTTTAGAGTTTGTGTCCTTTCGTTGTGAACGTGTGAATCTAATGCTTGATTTTTGTACTATCTATGCTGATTCTATGCTGAGAGTTAACTGTTCTTTACCTTTCTTTTTGGGGAAAAGAGAACAAGTAAGCAGCTCTCGCGATATAGGCTACATATTGCCCGCCGTTATCAAGTGTTAGACACACTAGGTAAGGGGTGAGCGCCCTCCTTGTAATTTTGCTTTGTTTTCACTGTAGATTTTGTGGCGTCCTATGCACCGAAGATCTCGGGTTTGTTTTTCACGTTTTTCTTTGGTTAGTAAGGTTAGAGGGTTTTGGGGATTTAGTTCATGAACTATTTTGTTTTATTTCTTTATTTAATTTGGCGCCACCCTCGTTCCTTTTTCCCCTTAGTTTATTGTATTTTCTTTATCTTTGTATGAGCAATATACAATGCATAATTTAAAAAAACACAGTTTAGTGGCTTTGGCTTGAAGGAAATAAATCATTCAATTGGGTTGAATGCTCTTTGTGCCTGGTCTTTTCTACTGCCTCCACCATCACAGCACTATCAATAACTAAATGTTACGTTCTAACCCCTAGAACTTTAAAGTTTGTAACATTTAATGGGGGCTCGTCTGGGATAATATTTCCTGTGATATTAAATATTGCTGCAGTGGTGAGTAGAATGACCATGGTTTTAGTAATTTGCTTGTAGTATATTTTTCGGGCGTGACTGGTTGACCGGGTGGTTAGCGTTTGTTTCGGCATAATTATGGTTGATTTTGATTTAGAGACTTTCCTTAAGGCGCCGTCTGGTGAGCAGCTTCATAAATGTAGAAAAAATGATTTGCTGTGTATCACTGCTCATTATAAAATTGCGGTTACGAAGCATCAGCTTAAGAGAGATATAAAGAGTACTGTCTTACAAAAGTTGGTGGAACTGGGTGTTTTGGTGTTGCCAGCGGCAACACCAGAGGATTCTCTTGGCTCTGACATTCACCCATCTGTGTCTGGTGATGAAGAGCAGGGTGGAACTGCTGAGGTGGAGGACTCTGAAACCAAAGCTGTTCTGCCGCCCTTTGAGTCTTTTTCTCCGGCATCTTTTGGGTCTGGAGGTGACGCCTGGCTTAAAGGGGTCATGTGATGTTGCTAAAAAGAACATTATTTTGTGTATTTGGTGGAATGAAATGTGTTTATGCAGTTCAAGGTTCAAAAAACACATTATTTTCCACGTACTGTACATTATTGTTTCTCCTCTATGCCCCGCCTTTCTGAAACGCGTAGATTTTTACAAAGCTCATCGGTCTGAAAAGC
>NW_015546059.1:63789-67100 GCF_001515605.1 Sinocyclocheilus anshuiensis | reverse complement strand
GGTAGGCGTGGTTGACTCTTAACTTTTATAAAGAATATCTCTTTGGATTTGAGACTTTAGTCTTTGCAACTTTACAGATCTTCTTTATGCACCAAGAGCTTGTAACACTCCAAAGAGAAAGGAAAACTTTTAATTGCATCATATGACCCCTTTAAGGTTCATTTAGAGCGAGTCCAAATGGCACATGAACGGGCAGAGGGTCGTCTGGCAGAGATGAATTTACGACTTGAAGTTCGCAGGTTAGAAATTGAGGCGGAAAAGCAGATTAAACCGTGAACTTGAGCTGAACGCAGCTAAGAAGGCACCTGCCTCAGTTGATTCACTGGTGCAGACCGCTAGTGCTCTGTCGGGGGCTGGGTCAGCGGTAACCACCTTTGATGTAAGTAAACATCTCTCTCGTAACGCAATTTTGAGAAGGAGAGGTTGCTTTGTATTTTAGTGCGTTTGAGCGTATTGTGTCAGCACTAAATTGGTCTAGGGAAGTGTGGCCTTTGCGTTTGCATTGTAAATTAACCGGTAAGGCTCAGGAGGAGTGTGCAACTCTATACTTAGAGGACAGTCTAAATTACCTACATGGTGAAGGCTGCAATCCTGCGTGCTTACGAGTTAGTACCAGAATCTTATAGGCAGCAGTTTAGGGGTCACAAAAAAAATTCCAGTCAAACGTTCATTGAATTTGCCTGAGAGAAGGGCGTTTTATTTGACAAGTGGTGCGTGTCGAGTAAGGTTACAGATTTTAAGACATTACGAGAACTCATTCTTTTAGAAGAATTTAAGAACTGTGTACCCGAACATGTCGTTGTTTATTTAAACGAATAGAAGGTGACCTCTTTATCTCAAGCTTCTGTCCTTGCGGACGAATTCGCGCTGACACATAAGAACATATTTACCACCATCCGTTCTGATAAAACTGCGTCTGTTCCTCTGATTAGCCAGTCACGACCGAAACCAATTGTTCCGAAGCCAAAGGAAGACTGAGAATGTTTTTAATTCAATTCAATTCAAGTTTATTTGTATAGCGCTTTTCACTAAACAAATCGTTGCAAAGCAACTTTACAGCAAATTAGGTTTCTACAATATTTAGTAGTAACTTATCAGTGGTGACTGTCAGTTAATGTACATATGGCAGAAATGAACGAAAAAATCAATTAAAGACATACTACATTTCAGAAAACATATCGTTACTCCTTATAATATATCACGTGCTCCGACACGCAGAAGCGGTGTCTGATTCAAGAAAGAACTGATTCTTTTCAATGAACCTTTTAAATCGGATCGCAAATCGCACCAAACGATTCATTCACGAATTAGAAGGGTGATCTATTTAAGCCCACTGAAATGCTTGAATGCAGACACATCAGCATCAGTGTCTCTATGTTTTAGGTAAAAAAAAAAAAAAACATTAAAATAACACAGATTAAATAAAATGACTCATGCATGTTCATATTCCCCGCTGCCATAACGTTAACAGTTTTATTAAAATGCTATGCATTTAGCCCTATGTGACGTCTGTTTTTATATTGTTTATCAAAAACATTAAAATAACACAGATTAAATAAAATAACTCATGCACGTTCATATTCCCCGCTGCTGTAACGTTAGCAGTTTTATTAAAATGCTACGCATTTAGCCATATGTGATGTCTGTTTTTATATTGTTTATCAACAGTATAAATTTGTAAATTGTTTGGATTAACTAGCCGAGTAGACAGATATGAATGTTTATTCATAACCATACTGAAAATCAGTAAATATTGTTAGCTGATGCTAACTGTCTATAGCTGACAAGCTTGCTGGTGCTAAATTGAGGTAATTTTTAGATATAAAGTCCAAATATTTTTATTCAACCACCTGGATAGATTACATCTGAGGGAAAAAGAAAGGATGTGACGTTCAGAACATTGTAACTACAGTAATTATCAAAGTGGGAAGTGATGCCCTCTTGGGGCATTTGGCCAGGGGTGTTTTTACACCACAGACAAGGTTTGAGAAGAAAAAAATCATTATGAAAATATAATTATATTTTGTGTGTGATTCTCTACAAAGAATCTGCAGCTTAAAAGGAGTCAATTTCATCGACAACTTCAACCTTTCCTGGGGCCATAGACAACTGTTTAAACTGGATGGCCTCCACCCAAACAAACTTGGTGCAAGAGTGCTAAAGGACAATATCTACTTCTCCCTCCGTCATCCTCCAGTAGTGTGTGCCAAACTACTCAACCTGAATGGCACACACACACCTGGACAGAGTATAAGTGACGACAGGACTTCATATTAGCTTTCTGAATCATCATGTGGTTGACACATCCCACAAGGACACTGATAACACCATGCAGCCACAACAAGCACTGCTCATGGACACCATCCCGACTGACAGACACCATCCCAGCCATCACAGACAGACTGTGCCGTATCAGAACAGCTCCAAGACTCAGCACCCAAGGACGACTTTCTGGAAAACAGCCAGGGAAGCCAGGACAACATATTTCAGAAATGTATTCGCTACATTTGACTGCATTATTAAATATGAATTAAACCAATTTCAAATACATCTATCTATCTATCTATTTGCAATTTGAAACATTTCCAATTAATTCAGTAGTAAATCATTAGCAAAAGAACCTTGAATGACTCTTTGGAACTAGAAATGACGGATTTGGCCTAGCATCTCCACTTCTAAGCTTCTCACAGAAAATGGAGGAACTGATGTATGCTGGGACCAAACTCTCCCACTCTTTTGCTGCAAGCCCCCAGATATCAACTAAAAAAACACCAAAGCCTGTGGGCCCAGCTCGTCCTCCTCCTGTGAGAGCTCTCTGGCCGCTGCCACAGCGCCAGGGCCCAAACCCTCCATCTGCTGTAGGTGAACCAAAAAGAACTGATAACAGCTCTCAGTGATATGTGTCGGGTCCCCGCTATAATAGCAGCAACATTCACAAATGTTTACACAGTGGGAACCCAGTGTGCCTGTAGTTTTCTCTATTTCTGTTTTATCACGTGATAGAAAGTCTAAGGCCTTCTCAAGGCGTACGGCTGACTCATCTAATCTGTGGCCTGTTATGCATCAAACTAATATTGCTGTTGAGACAAAATGCAATGCCATCAAGTTAGCATTTTTAAACATTCACTCAGACAATGCAGAAAAGCTGAGCGGATGTGGCGGAAGACGAAACTTGAAATTCACTATAACATCTATAAAGACAGCCTTTGTGCTTTCAATGTGGAACTAGTCACATCTAGACAGACCTTCTTCTCAAACCTTATAAACAGTAACTTAAACAACACTCGCACTCTTTTTGCTACTGTTGAGAG
>NW_015546059.1:48621-62976 GCF_001515605.1 Sinocyclocheilus anshuiensis | reverse complement strand
CCATATTGAGCAACTATAGACCAATATCAAATCTTCCTTTTATAGGCAAGATTATTGAAAAGGTAGTATTTAATCAGCTGAACAAATACTTAGGGTGCTTTCACACCTAGCCCTTTGTTTCGGAACCTGGCACGTTTCGCCCCCTTAGCTCGGTTCATTTGGGCATATGTGAACATGGCAATCACGCTCGGATCCGCGCCTAAACAATCGGTCCGAGATCGCCTGAACGAGGAGGTCTCAGCTCGATTGAAAACGAACTCTGGAGCGGTTCGGTTGTAGTGAGAAATCAATCCGATCTAACGGACCAACGAACCAGGCTATATCACAATGTATAATGGGTAATTACGTAAGTTCCGTGAAAAGCATTAGCTTAGTTGTTTTGCTAATACTTCAAAATGAACCATGTGAATGTTTGTGGGGGAGCACGTCTTCACCATTCAAAATCAAAGCGCACTTTTTCATTTTATAATGTCGTCTTATTGCTCTTCTTCCTAGTATGTGCATTTTAATGTTTTCCCGATGAATCCTGGACTCCTGCTCAAACTGATAAATTAATATAACAACATCTACAAAAAAAAAAAAGAAAAACAATAAGCCCGCGAAGCTGTTGTCGTTCCATCCTGACAGATGACAGCTGTGACAGCTAAGTGGAATCCGGGAAAATAAACGGTGAAACTTTGACCAATGAAAGAACACTTGTATTAACGTGACTTGTATTAACAAATTTGGTCCGCTTTCATACGGCAATTTTTCTAAACGAACCACACCAAGAATAAAAAGCAACATTGTAATCATTTTAGGTCCTTACACTGGCTTCCAGTTATATTTAGGATTGATTTTAAAGTACTTTTACTTGTTTATAAATCACTCAATGGCCTAGGACCTAAATACATAGCAGATATGTTCACTGATTATAAACCTAACAGACCACTCAGATCATTAGGATCGAGTCAGTTAGAAATACCAAGGGATCACACAAAACAAGGGGAGTCCGCTTTTAGTTATAATGCCGCCCACAGTTGGAATCAGCTTCCAGAAGAGATCATATGTGCTAAAACATTAGTCACATTTAAATGCAGACTCAAAACTCATCTGTTTAGCTGTGCATTTACTGAATGAGCACTGTGCAATGTCCGAACTGATTGCACTATATTTTATGTATAACCATTTTCTATTCTTAACTGTTTTAAATTCATTTTAAACCTCTTAAATCAATTTTTAAATCATTTTCAAAGTTTTTAAATTCCTTGTTTTATTGTTGTGATGATTTTTTTTAATTAATATTTTATTTTATTTTATTTTATGTAAAGCGCTTTGAATTACCATTGTGTATGAAATATGCTATATAAATAAACTTGCCTTGCCTTATTTATTAGTGACTATATGATAATGACGTCATAAAACAAGCAGAATATTGTAATCTAAAGTGGGATGAGAAGGCTATCCTGTGAATCACAACTCATTTGACTCAGATGACAAATCCTTTACATACACAAATTAGCATGGATTTCAAGATCGATTTGTTTTGTAAAGCAGAGAAACTAAAACTAACAAAAACTATTCCAGGGAGCCAGTGACGAAGAAGATTCACAATCTATATGTTAAGAAAAGTATATTATACAAACCATGGAAAAAGTATAATGTTTGGAAAGAAAATGTGCTATAAATCCACAGTAGAGCGTAAGATGAGTGCAAATTAAACTAGAAACATCATTTAAAAAACATTTTTAAACAAAGGCAAATATTACAAGGCTAATATTAGTGTAAGTCTAGTAAGCAGATATATGTACAGTATGTTGTACGTTACTCACACAGACACACATTAAAGGTGAATGTATTTCTTTTAGGATGGAAAGTGTAAGTGATATACGTTTCATGGAGGACTATCTGTTTAAATGTAGATCTCTCCTCCCATCCGTCTACATCAATCACCTGTCTCTCTTTCTTTCCACTGGTCCAACCTCACAAAAAAACAGACAATATAGAATTTTTGAGCTACAATTTTATTTTAGTTTACGATCTACAGTACATTTGACAGCACTGGGCAAAATAACATTTTGTGGCTAAATAAATATTTTCCTTTTTGCACGACCAATATTCATTGTATTAAATTTTAACTCAATGTTGCCCTAAATAAAAGTTGTGATATAGCCACAGCCAATCACAAATTAATATTTACCTTATTCAAAGAAAAGAAAAGAAATAAACCCTCCCTAAAGTTTAATTTGCTGTTGGCACAGGTCTGAGGGTACAAGTGCTTTTATCCAAAGTGACTTACAAATGGGAAGGATTTACATAAAAACTGATCCGTTCTAGGTGTTCTGTAGCATGAGATGTACTGCAAAAGAGTGCTTTAATAGATGTGAAGAGGCTGATTTTGGAAGGTAAAGAGGGATTCAGCTGTTCTAAAGAAGCTCTGACAAGGAGTTGTGTTGCATGATCATCAGACAGTACTTGCAGAGTTTTTATAGATGAGAGTAATGTTGCGATGAATTGGCACAAGACCCCAATTGCCTGGATGAATGAATATGTTAACCATCGGAGGGGGGATGAGCATATCATATTTTTATTGACTAACAGACAGCCCTATGTAGCGAATCAGCTCATGGGGAAATATGAATAATTAATCATAACTAGTTATAATTAATGATAAATATTTAGATCCCCTAACAGAACCACCGACTCTGGGCGGGTCACATGGTGTGATGCCTTTAAGGTCGGAGAAGATCCCCGCCTCTCAAGATGGGCTTGTCCAATGAGAAAGGCCGGTATCCCAAGTGGGAGTTTTGAGATACTGGGGAGTTTTATGACTCTTTGTGTGGAAGCGTGGTAATTTGCATATGGAACTTGAATCGAAATTACTAAAGATTCTCAGGACACTAATATATTGCCTATGTACCAACATATAATATACACGCTTGTTTCGATCATCAGAAGGCGAATTCATAGATACTAAACATGGTAGGATTACATATAGGCAGGATGACAGGAATGGGTTCCATCATAAGCATGCATAAAATAGTCTAAAAATATCAAAGACAACATACACTATGACCTGAAGGATACACTGTTCATTCAAAGAAAGGTTTTCCTATGAATTAATTAGTAGAAAAGTCCATTTCTACTGTGCCTTGTGCCTCTTGCGATGGAACATGCAGTGATTTTCCCTGCTTCGCATTCCATTAGGTCGTAAATGTATCTGGTGTCAGGGTTGCCATGGTAACCAGGGTCCTGGGCCCTGTTCACAGACAACTTGGCACCCAGTATGTTTATTGGGTGAGGGGTCTGTGAACGTTTGTTAATCTAATGAATAATTGATTTGTTAAATCAAATGAAAAATGGTGTGTCTGATTGGTCCAGACGCTACACCTAATTCTTTCATATCTACAAATGTGCCAAAAAATTATTATTAAACACAAAATAAAATATACTCACTACACATTTGGTAAATCTGGCCACTGCAGGTTTTCTCCAGCAGTTCAGGTTTGCATGGAGATCTTGCGTAGCTTGTGTGGCTTCATCACCTGGATGGAAAGTTCCATTCTATTTCCATTTGTACTGGATTAATTTTACTGTTCGCCAAACAAGGACAAATTAAGAGCTGAGATGCTGATGGGCCAATGCACCTGACTGCTTTAGTTACTGATGTGTCTATAAACTTGCCTAGGCAAGTTCTAACAGTTAACGCAGTTTTACATTATAAATAGAAATCGATTAATTTCAGTGTTGTCAAACTTTTGTTATGATATTTTAAAGGGGTCATGAACTGCATTATTTGATTATTTTACCAAGATTTTTAGATTAAAAAAACATCATAATTTAGAAGTAATAGGCTATTTTCTCTCCTGTTTTTGAGCCTCTCTGCAGAATGCTCTGTTTTTATAGGTGGGGCTCATTCAAGACTCGCAAGTAAACACCCACTGCTATGACTGGCAAGCGGTTTATCATATGAAAATAACAGATGGACGCTGCTGTGACGTACTCTAAAAAACAACATGGGCCATTTGGGTTAAAAACATATAAATACTCAGTAGATATCAAACGATCTGGTACAGACAATGCAATAGTGGTAAAGACTTAATTATATCGCATGGAACCAATCTTACTGATATAGACATATAGGCATATAAACTGCTTACCTGCTCATGAGACATATTTTTCGGGTATCCGGCTTTTACATTACTGGGAAAGTTTTGATGTGGTTACTGATATGCACGTGGATAAGGCAATCACCTTAATTAATGCATCAGATTCATCCACGCAGAATATCAGAGCCGAAGCATGACTCACATAATGACCAAAAAACTGTTCCTCCGCAAGTAACTTGTAGTTTTATTCTTTAGTTTTGATTCTCTTTCGTCACTGCCTGCTTTGACAAGGCCCCCATCTGCTCATCTGTAATTCAAAATTGAAGTATACGGCATGATGCAAATCGATTTTTGTAAGCTAATTCCATTCAGAGCAGGGATGCTGAATAAAAGGAAAAGAGTAATGGTACTCAATTTCCATTCAGTTTCAAATTGTGCAGTAACCAACAATTATAGCTATGTCTAAAAATACCATATTTTGTTATATTTCAGCAAATTTTTATCATATCAAAAATAAAAAAAAGTTAGACTATAGAAACAAAATAAGTTTCATTGTCCACAACAATGTGAATTCAAATCGTTTTTACATACAAATGCATTCATGCAGTTTTCGTCCAGTATATCACAAATACTCATATGTAAATATCTTCTATGTCTTATGTTAACATGAATGGTAAAAGATGGTGGTCTACAGTTTTTGTGGTATTGTATTACATAAGTGTAGCCCTAGAGCGAGACATACAGGTGTGTGGTTTAAGTGGATATGGAAATCTCTGCTGAAAGTCTTTGAATGTTATTTTCAATGTAAAACGTGTCAACACTGATCCGTCACTATCAAGCACCTAAACAGAGCAGCACAGACTCATGAAACAAAAGTGGACAGATCCCACAAAACCCTTCTCAACCCTAAAAAAAAGCAGTTGGTTTAACGCCCCTGTGGACTGTTTGTTGTGGTTTCTATTGCAAAGATACTATTTAAACTGAGCTGGATGTTGACATCACTGAATTCAATGATGAACTGTCTTTAACTGAAAAATTTGTTTACTATTGTCATTTTGCATTATTGACACTATTTTCCTAATTAATGCTGTTCAGTTGCTTTGACACAATCTGTATTGTTAAAAGCGCTATATAAATAAAGGTGACTTGACTTGACTTGACTTGACTTGACTTGACTTATGCTGTGTGAGGGATTTTCTCACACAGCATAAGTGGGTCTACGTGCAAAAATATAGCTGATTTTATTATTTAGGAAGGGAAATATACCTCCTGCAAGAGGATTTGAGGATTTTGCAGGTGAAAAACAAAAGTTTTATATGAATACAAGTAGAAATATAAATTATTTTTGAATTATATTATTGCCTTTTAAATTTCTACTGTCCAGAAGCCAAAGAAAATATTATCTGGAAATACGTTTTTCCAATTAATTTTTGTTCTACCAACTTGCATAAAATAAAACATTATATTCAGATGTCTCTGTCAAGCACTTTTCACAATTAATATAATTCCAAAGCAACATCTTGAAATGATATATAATATTGCGGCTGGAACAACCTGGAAGTCATGCAGTAGACTTGGGGCTGGATGATATGGCCAAAATTTATATCACGATATATTTCTTTTTTTTTATTTTTTTTTTTTTAGTTTACGAAAATGTTTTTTGAAATATCGGAAATGTGTTTAAAAATCATATCACCGTTATTGAGAAATTATATCGCGATACATATTGATATTGAATTATTGTCCAGCCCTAAGTAGACTATTTGAAAAAAATAATGTCAACCAATTTTAGAGTGCACTGTATTAATATTACTAAATTACTATATAAAGTACTAATAAACCAACAACAATAACCTATTTTTTTTTTGTGGTGGTGGGGTTGGGGGTGACTGGGTGATAGTAAACCACGTTTTTTAAGACTACACCACTGAATTACACATTACATTTAGTGTCTAAATGGTTTAAAGAGCAGGCAACATAAGCAGAGTTAGGCTTTCTTTCATAACATCTCTCAAAAATATAGTTCACCATTAGGTTTTAACAGTGATGTAGGTTTCATCTGAATAGAAGGGTTGGTTATTTACTTTTGCATACAGAAGATGAGAAAGTTTTGTTGTACTTTATATTGTTGCTAACATATTAATGTTCATAATGTGTTGTTTCAGACTAGTGGAAAGAAAACATCAAAAATACTATTTTAAGTGTTTATTTTATTGCAATTTATCTATTTGCATCCATAGATTTCAATTACAATGAATATCTTTAAAGTCTTTTTTTCTCAGAATTTAAAAGTTTGAATCTCCACTTCAGCGGCACTTCTAAACACCACATTTTCTGAAGGCTTTTACTCCTTACTGTCCCAATTTGAGTATTTACGATATTTACAAAACTATTTACAGAGCCAATCAAACCAAATTTAGAGGGCAATCCAAAAATCAGTGTCAAACAGGCAAAAGGGACAAATACATTAGCAGACCTTTTGATACAACACTTTTCAGCAAAACACCAAACAAAACAAACAGTACTCACAATCTCAAATCTCTCTTAATACAAACCCTGCACTGTACAAAACAAACTGCCCAGAACACAAGATGGCTGCTGAGTAAGTGATAACAGGCTCGTTTGAGATGCGCCGCGCCTCGCCTGAAATGTAGGCGAGAGTAGACGGGTAAAAATTAATGTAATCAATCAACTTGGTAAGTATAGTAATCTCTCTGTTGTTAAAATGTATACTCTATTCATCTATAATGCCTTGCCTTAAAACGTAACTCTAGTTTGCAAGAATTAAATGTCATTAAAATGTGTTCATGTCCTTCTCCGCAGCTCTGAGCTCCTGTGTGAACTCTCATGTGTTTTACTTTATTCCTGACAACATGAACTGGACCAGTGCTCAGACGTACTGCAGACAGCATCACACGGATCTCGCCACCGTTGATGACTGGACAGATTATGATGAGCTGTTAAAAACTCTACCCAAGGGTTTTACAGAATATATTTGGATTGGTCTCTATAGAAATAATGCAGCTGCTCCCTGGGTCTGGTCCGATTCGAGCAAATCCACATTCAGCTCATGGGATGTCGGACAGCCGAATAATTATGGTGGCGAACAGTTCTCTGCAACAGTGTCTCCTGCTGGAAAGTAGCACGATTTGGAGTGTCCAATTAAACATGCTTCTGTCTGCTACATGGGTGTGTTTTTACATTTTACAGCTCGAAACATTACAAGAGTCTACTAAACAGCCCAATTAGTCAATGTATGCCAAGCCTAAGAAATGTATTGGCTTATATTTATCAAACCACTTTAAGGGATGGTTCAACTAAAAATGAAACCTCTGTCAAAATGCACTCACTCTCATGTCGTTCCAAACTGTTCTGTGGAACATTGGAGATATTTTGAAGAATGTCGGTAGCCAACGAGATTCTGTTTCCATTGACTTCCATTATATGGACCAAAAAAAAAATGGAATGGAAGTCAATGGGAACTAAAACTGTTTGCTTACCAACAGATTTCAAAATATCTTCTTTTATATTCTGCAGAAGAACAAAAGTCATACAGGTTTAAAACAACATGAGGGTAAGCAAATAACAGCAATTTTCATTTTTGGGTGAATAATCCCTTTAACAAATCAAAACTGCATTGACAAATGTTTGTCATCAATTAAATAAAATATAATAATTATGCCAAATTTCATGCAAACCATAGTAATGCTCTTGAAGGAGACTGAGAAAGTTGGTTTTACAGAAAGTTCAAAACGGCAAATGTTTTATACAAGTTCCAGGGAACTCGATAACTCAGAGAAGCTCTGAAATAATTAAATCATTTGTTTATTATTTGCCTAAATTAGCTTAGTAAAGCACCACCTGGTGTCAGAAGGAGGTATGTTTCACTTGGAGAAAGTCCCAAAGATGAAGAAGAGTCAAAACTAAGGTAATTTTAATAAGCAAAGTCCAAACACGTAACAGTGGGTACTTGAACACAAACAACAACTGACAAAGAACTGAAGAAACTAAGGAACTTAAATATACACTGATAAGTAACTCAAATACTAACAGCTGTGACGATTAAATAAATATCCTTGGTAACAAACAAGAGGCGGGAAATGTGAACAACAGGAAACTGTTATAAGCAAACTAAAAGTCAATGAGAATTAAAACTAAACTGACAGTTCGTGACAATATGTGTGTGCTCGCCTGAGAAGTAGGTGGAATTAGTGACAGTTTTGGATTGCTATACGTTTTGCAAATTCAATTAAAAATATTAATGAGGGCTTCAAAATCCCACAAACATCACAAAAACAACAGGATATTTAGCTCAACTTGGACCATTGCTCTTTTAAAATTGGGAATTTTAAGACCTTGTGATTTTTTTGCACAATATTGCAGGTTAATTTGTCTTATTTTCCTCTACAAGAGTATAAAGTGGTTATTTCCTGCTGATAGATGCCATAAATACAACATAATGGGGCCAAAAAGCATATGTTTCCACTGATGCCATTGCTCAAAAATGGTCAAAATGCAAATGAGAGCAATACATTACAGTATACTTTGCTATTTTTGTGTCCCACAAATATTGTAGAAATGGAAAATGACTAATTTATTTTCTACACTTCTTTGATGACCGTTTATTTCCACTGCTTATTTCCTCATTACTCTGAGCACTTCTTCATACTGTATGTGTCTCACAGAGAAGAAGAGATGCACACTGAGACTGATGGTGAAATCAAATCTAAATGTGAATGATCCTGCAGTGACTGCAGAGATTCTGCTGCAGGTGAGTTCATATAAGGATATGTACAGTGTACAAAAGAGAAACAAAGTATATTGATAGTGCAGAATCTTACCAAGAATATTGAGTAATAAAAGTCTGTCTGTGTTCTTCAGACAGGAAAGATCCTGAAGCAGGAGGAACTGACAGAAGATGCAAAGATTTTGTGGAAAATCCAGTCAGATGGAAATGTCTTCCAGAAGACTCTTCCAAAGAAGACTTACCTTTAAAAAAAATGAAGAACTAATTTTACTGACAGTTTAGTAATAAAATAAGATTAAACATTATTGCAAAAAATTTAACACGATTTGCACAATCTCAGTACTTACGCTTATTTTAGCTGAAATGATTGTGATACTGCGGAAATGGTCAGATGCTTCTGGAAATTTATTACCACTGCTACATCTTTAAGTAAAGAATTTTCCAAACATCATCGTCATTAAAACCACTTAAACTCAGGGCGTTGTTTGGTATTTTCGCCTAAATTTAACATACTCAAATTCAAATGTTTACCCTGCACACATACAATGGAGGAAATGAAAAAAAAAATGGTTTCATTGTAAAGAAAACCCTTTGAACTACAAAATATGAGTGTAATTCTTTATAAATAACATTATATACTTTTCAAATATTACTATAAACACAAAAAAAACATAGGCGCTTTTGGAGATTTAAAACTAATTATTTTTTTGAAATTCTGTAATTCAGGTTCTATTAGGCCCAGCTCTCTGCAATTTACTTTGTTTGATGCCACTAGATGCCAAAAAGTACCAGAAAAAAGAATCTTTCAAATAACAGCTTCTAAACAGGAGTTACTACATTATTTCTGAAGCGAGTGAAATTGTCTATTTCTGCATCTAAATGTGTCATTGTGAGTTTCCTTTGCAAAAACAGGCTTTATAAAACACATTAACCCCACAATCCTACATTACTCTGTGCCATAAGCACTTTAATTGATTATTAATTGAATTATGTTTCATTTTTATGTTTTTCTAAGTAGTAATATACAAAATGGCACAAGCGAATTGGACCAAATTTCAAGGAAGGCTATGTAAATGAAGCATAAACATTTTTAACGCGATTTTGGACCCGTATCCGGGTCCGCAGAGTTTTTAATACAGTGCACTCTAAAATTGGTTGACAGATTATTTTTTCAAATAGTCTACTGCATGACTTCCAGGTTGTTCCAGCCGCAATATTATATATCATTTCAACATGTTGCTTTGGAATTATATTAATTGTGAAAAGTGCTTGACAGAGACATCTGAATATAGTGTTTTATTTTATGCAAGTTGGTAGAAAAAAAAAATATTAATTGGAAAGGCATATTTCCAGATAATATTTTCCTTGGCTTCAGGACAGTAGAAATTAAAAAGGCAATAATATAATTCAAAAATAATTGATATTTCTACTTGTATTTGTATAAAACTTTTGTTTTTCACCTGCAAAATCCTCAAATCCTCTTGCAGGAGGTATATTTCTCTTCCTAAATAATAAAATCAGCTATATTTTTGCACGTAGACCCACTTATGCTGTGTGAGAAAATCCCTCACACAGCATAAGTGGATCTTTATACATGTAAAAATATAGCTGATCCTTAGAAGTCGTAATACACAAGCAGTCCGTGGAAAAAAAACGTATACTTGCGTATGGCCCCGACTACACCGCTGGGGTAACTGTTCTATTGTTCTTCTTATGACACTTTTTCATAATAAATGTTTCATAAGGTATTTTCATTATCTCATAAAATACAGCTGTTGTTCTAAATTATTATTATTATTTTTTTTACTTCAGCTAAACAAACACAACTAGTCTATGCAATACCATTAATAATATTTTAAAACAATATGGTAATGTCTAATGTATTTCCCCATTTTTAACATTTGGGGGAAATTTATCATTTCCAAAACCACCAAAACTCACCTGATAACAGCACAAAGATCAAATCAATCCTCATGACTATACGCCAACAAATAATCACACAGATATACTCCAACTGCTTTTTTTCAGGGTTGAGAAGGGTTTTGTGGGATCTGTCCACTTTTGTTTCATGAGTCTGTGCTGCTCTGTTTAGGTGCTTGATAGTGACGCATGTTGACACATTTTAAATTGAAAATAACATTCAAAGACTTTCAGCAGAGATTTCCATGTCCATTTAAACCACACACCTGTATGTCTCGCTCTAGGGCTACACTTATGTAATACAATACCACAAAAACTGTAGACCACCATCTTTTACCATTCATGTTAACATAAGACATAGAATATATTTACATACGAGTATTTGTGATATACTGGACGAAAACTGCAATGCATTTGCATGTAAAAACGATTTGAATTCACATTGTTGTGGACAATGAAACTTATTGTTTCTATAGTCTAACTTTTTTTATTTTTGATATGATAAATGTAACGGAGGGAACACAGGAAGCGTGCGGATCCATCTGCAAGGCTTTATTCACAAGAGAGGTGGTCAAAAACAGGCATAGGTCAGACAATGGCAAACAGGCATATTGATGGCAAGGCAAGAGGGATAATCCAGGTACAAGGCAAAGGTCCAGGCAGGGGCGAACAGTATCCAATTGGGTGAGACTCAAGGGATAATCCAGGTCCACAGGCAGTGATCAGAACACGGGGAAACAGACAAGGCAAGACGATGAAAACAAGGAAAACAAGACACTAGGCTCGGTAATGCAGCTATCGCTAGATGAGTGATAAACGCAGAACAATACACGAGACTAAAACAGAAAACACGGAATGGCTCGGTAATGCAGCTGACACTAGGGGAGTGGAAAATGCAGAACAAAACACGGCGATCTGAACAGGAACTGAGAGAGTGTTAAATAGTGTGTGTAATGGCTCTCAGGTGAGCGTGTGATATGTGACGGCTGTGTGATCAGTGAATTCAGCTGTGTAAGTGCAATGGATGATGGGAACTGTAGTCCGGAGTGACATGTAACAGTCTGTGTAGTGTGAGAGTCAATGTAATGGTAGAATGACCTCTAGTGGCAATCGGCCGGAAGGCTACGGACCGGATTCATGACAATAAACATTTTCTGAAATATAACAAAATGTGGTATTTTTAGACATAGCTATAGTTGTTGGTTACTGCACAATTTGAAACTGAATGGAAATTGAGTACCATTACTCTTTTCCTTTTATTCAGCATCCCTGCTCTGAATGGAATTAGCTTACAAAAATTGATTTGCATCATGCCGTATACTTCAATTTTGAATTACAGATGAGCAGATGGGGGCCTTGTCAAAGCAGGCAGTGATGAAACAGAACCAAAACTAAATAATAAAACTACAAGTTACTTGCGGAGGAACAGTTTTTTGGTCATTATGTGAGTCGTGCTTCAGCTCTGATATTCTGCGTGGATGAATCTGATGCATTAATTAAGGTGATTGCCTTATCCACGTGCATATCAGTAACCACATCAAAACTTTCCCAGTAATGTAAAAGCCGGATACCCGAAAAATATGTCTCATGAGCAGGTAAGCAGTTTATATGCCTATATGTCTATATCAGTAAGATTGGTTCCATGCGATATAATTAAGTCTTTACCACTATTGCATTGTCTGTACCAGATCGTTTGATATCTACTGAGTATTTATATGTTTTTAACCCAAATGGCCTATGTTGTTTTTTAGAGTATGTCACAGCAGCATCCATCTGTTATTTTCATATGATAAACTGCTTGCCAGTCATAGCAGTGGGTGTTTACTTGCGAGTCTTGAATGAGCCCCACCTATAAAAACAGAGCATTCTGCAGAGAGGCTCAAAAATAGGAGAGAAAATAGCCTATTACTTCTAAATTATGATTTTTTTTTATCTAAAAATTTTGGTAATATTATAGAGATACATTATAAAATAATCAAATAATGCAGTTCATGACCCCTTTAAAATATCATTACAAAGGTTTGACAACACTGACATTAATCATAACGATTACTAATTATAATGTAAAACTGTGTTAACTGTTAGAACTTGCCTAGGCAAGTTTATAGACACATAAACTAAAGCAGTCAGGTGCATTGGCCCATCAACGTCTCAGCTCTTAATTTGTCCTTGTTTGGCGAACAGTAAAATGAATCCAGTACAAATGGAAATAGAATGGAACTTTCCATCCAGGTGATGAAGCCACACAAGCTACGCAAGATCTCCATGCAAACCTGAACTGCTGGAGAAAACCTGCAGTGGCCAGATCTACCAAATGTGTAGTGAGTATATTTTATTTTGTGTTTAATAATTAATAATTTTTTGGCACATTTGTAGATATGAAAGAATTAGGGCTGTCTGTTAGTCAATAAAAATATGATATGCTCAAGTTTTTATGTATTCCTCATCTGTAAGTCACTTTGGATAAAAGCACTTCCACCCTCAGACCTGTGCCAACAGCAAATGAAACTTTAGGGAGGGTGTATTTATTTTATTTTCTTTGAATAAGGTAAATATTAATTTGTAATTGGCTGTGGCTATATCACAACTTTTATTCAGGGCAACATTGAGTTAAAATTTAATACAATGAATATTGGTCGTGCAAAAAGGAAATATTTATTTAGCCACAAATGTTTTTTTGTTTTTTTTGCCCAGTGCTGTCAAATTGTGTACTATAGATTGTAAACTAAAATAAAATTGTAGCTCAAAAATTCTATATTGTCTGTTTTTTTGTGAGGTTGGACCAGTGGAAAGAAAGAGAGACAGGTGATTGATGGAGACGGAGGGGAGGAGAGATCTACATTTAAACAGATAGTCCTCCATGAAACGTATATCACTTACACTTTCCATCCTAAAAAAAATACATTCACCTTTAATCAACCATGAAGAAGCTCTACAAGTGTCTTTGTGAGTAACGTACAACATACTGTACATATATCTGCTCACTAGACTTACACTAATATTAGCATTGTAATATTTGCCCTTTGTTTCAAATTTTTTTAAAATGATGATTCTAGTTTAATTTGCACTCATCTTACTCTCTACTGTGGATTTATAGCATATTTTCTTTCCAAACGTTATACTTTTTCCATGGTTTGTATAATATACTTTTCTTAATATATAGATTGTGAATCTTCTTCGTCACATTGACAGAGTTGTCTATAAGCAACTCTTGTTGAGCAGTGCCTGGTGTCCTTCAAACGTGATGCTTGGAATTAAGGTTCTTTCCAAATCATACCCATTCAATTGAATTTGCCACAGGTTAGTAACATCTACAAGCAATATGAATGCTCCTGAGCTACATTTCAACTGTCCCACTATTTAACACAACTGAAGCTGTATACCTTTACAACAGCAACACTGCTTTAACAAAAAAGCAAAACAGCAAGACTTATTTGACATCAAAACAAAAATTAAAAAAATGCTGTCTAATCGCTCTCACGGTACTTTGATGTCACACACAGAACAGTCTATGCAGTGCTGCTTCAAGTCCAACACCTATTGTGTTTTATTAGGAGATGCACAACAGTTCTTCTGTGGCTTTATAGGTAATATTTTCAC
>NW_015546059.1:42611-47741 GCF_001515605.1 Sinocyclocheilus anshuiensis | reverse complement strand
CTCTCGGTTGGTTGTGCATCTTTTTCTTCCACACTTTTTCCTTCCACTCAACTTTCTGTTAACATGCTTGGATACAGCACTCTGTGAACAGCCAGCTTCTTTGGCAATGAATGTTTGTGGCTTACCCTCCTTGTGAAGGGTGTCAATTATTGTCTTCTGGACAACTGCCAGATCAGTCTTCCCCATGCCTAGTGAACCTAGTGAACCAAACTGAGAGACCATTTTGAAGGCTCAGGAAACCTTTGCAGGTGTTTTGGCTGATTGGCCAAAGACTTAAACTACTTCAGTCTGTGTGCACTGAATTTATTTAATATACGAGTTTCACAATTTGAGTTGAATTACTGAAATAAATGAACTTTTCCACGACATTCTAATTTATTGAGATGCACCTGTACATTCAAAAAACACCAACAACATGTTGGCCGGCGACAGCCCATGACGTCACTACCGGTGCGACTATAGGCTCCGGGGGCTCCGGGAGCATACATCATCCGCTTCTTCGTCTGAAGCTTGCGTCCGAAGCATGGCAGAGGATGCAGTGTAACCTGAGACGTTCCCTTTCAAGGGAATTTCTAACTGCGTCCTGTAGGGGTCGCTATGGGGAACGGTATACCCACGCCACCATGCTGAGGGGAGTGTATGCCCGAAAAAACCACGGCGAGCACTAAGTACCAACTCTACCATAGCCATGGGAGTTGCCCCTGGGACATTAAGACAGCTGTCAGTGACATTATCCCCTACGGCCAAAGGCCTAGGCTCCATACCCCAAAAACTTACCAGTTAGGGCCAGAACTTCTGGGCCTGGGGTAGAGCTCAAGGCTTGGAATCAGGAGTAGATTCCTTTAAGGGAATACGACCAAGTGCCTAGAATCGTACTAGGTCTTGGTCTGTCACCCCTCTGCATGAGCTTGAAGAAGGAACTGTCTCAACAGACCCCTAGTAGCAACACCCTGTTAAAGTAGGTATCCTGAGGATACATAGGTGGAGTGGTGCCCAAGGTGGAACCGGGGCTTAGCCAACTCAAGAAAGGGCACGTAGCTACCGCGCGTAGCCCTTACCATACAGGATTTTAGAAAGAACACAAATGCTTAGCACAGGTCATCATCCTATGCTAACATCATCGGTCCAGCATAGGAGACTGTAATGCAGGCGCTGGAGATTCCTACCTAACCTCGGTCAGGTGGAGATGATGGTGGTTACAGGGGAATTAGGAAGGGGAAGATAAGGGCAGATGTTAAACCCCCCAAGGGAGATGAGTAGATGTTCAGGTATCACTCTGGTCCGGACGAGAGCGCTGACGCCTCGTCTGGATCACCTCCCTCAGTTCTTGCCTACCTCCCTTTGACCCGCGATTCCTCCTAGCCCTACCCGCAGGTGGGGGAGGAGCGCGAGCCGCGACACTAGCCTTCTGTGCCCGTCTCTGATCCTCAGACCGAGACGGGCCAGGACCCCTGGGTTGTTCGGGCTCAGACCTAGACCTTCGTGGAATGAAAGTTTTGAAGGCCGCTTAGTGCGCCTTCGCCTCCCAGAACTTCTCAACCACTGTCTCAACGGAGGTACCGAAAAGCACGGAAGATGAAACCGGAGCATCGAGAAGAAAGCCCCTCTCTTTATATATATAGCGTATATATAGGTATAGCACACCTGTACATACAATTTATTATTTTTTTGTGGTTTATATTTATGCATGTGTATTTTATTCACATCTTATTTTTATTATCTGTGTGTTGTTGTTGTCTCCCTGCTCGCATCTCAGCATGTCTAACAGACATTTCTTGTTGGATGACGGACCATGACCTTCAACTCAACCTGGCTAAGACAGAACTGCTTGTGGTTTCAACAAACCCATCACTTTATCAAAATCTCACCATCCAGTTAGGCACATCAACCATAACTCCTTCAAAAACATCTAGAAACCTTGGAGTTGTGATTGATAAGTACTGGAAGCTTGTGACACTATAACAAATGCCTTGTATGTGCAAACATACTTGGCAATAAATCTCTTTCTGATTCTGATTCTGATTCTCTTTCCCACAGATGTCTCTCCGTTACCACCATGGCCGTCATAGACCTGCCCATAGCAGAAGCGGCCTGCTTAGTAGCACGGAGAGCGAGATCTGTGGCACGGCGCAACTCAGCTACCTCATCGGGAGAAAGGCCCTCGCCTTTATCCAGGTCTTTCAGTAGATCAGCCTGATACGCCTGAAGCACCTCCATCATGTGCAACGAAGCGACAGCCTGACCTGCTGCTGCGTATGCCCTGCCATTTAAGCAAGATGTATCCTGAAGGGGCTTAGATGGCAAGGAGGGAGTCTTAAGAGAGGATGTCTCACCCATAGAAAGACAGCTAGCCAGTCGTCTTTTTTACAGGGGCATCCTCTCATACGTGGGGAGCAGACGGCTGCCCCTCTTTCCTCGAAAAGAGAGACAAACAAGAGCGGAGCTTTTTCATTGAAAAACGCTCGCAGTTAATGCAGATTGCCCCCTCGAGGACATCGCGTGCGTGCTCTTCGCCCAAACAAAAGACACAAAGATCATGTGTGTCATCAGGTGTCAAATAACGAAGACACGGATGCACACATCTCCTAAACGTCTTGCTAGTGCTCGCCATAATATAGGAATATAGATCGCTCTTACCACCGGAATGCACGCTTCAAACAAAACAGTCAGTGAAGACGAAGAAGAGGATGACGTGTTCTCCTGGCGTCTATTTATACTATAGTCGCACCGGTAGTGATGTGATAGGTTGTCGCCGGCCAACATGTTGTTGGTGTTCTTTGAATGTATGCTTCAGACACGGGTCACGACAAGGCGTTCCCCATAGCAACCCCTAGAGGACGCCTTGAAAGGGAACCCAAATCATTCAATTTGGGCCAAAAGAGCAATCAGGTGAAGACTCTATTGACCATGGCACACTTACTCTATATCTTACTTCAGATGTCAAAGATCTTGGTTTCCACCTTGTTAATAGTCTCAAATTAGATAAACAAATTAATACAATAGTTAGTACCAGTTTTTATCATATTCGTCGGTTAGGCAAAGTCAAACCTTTCTTAAGCAGGAAAAGTTTTGAAACCATTATTCACACTTTTATCTCGACTATCATAATTCTTGCTGTGTTACCTCTCTCTTCCATCTCTCACCTTCAAATGGTCCAAAATGCGGCTGCGCGTCTACTCGTGGGTAGCTGCAAACGAAACCATATCAGACCAATTTTATGCTCCTTGCACTGGCTGCCAGTCCGATATCGAATCGACTACAAAATTCTGTTATTTGTCTATAAAGCTCTCAAAAAGTCCTAGCATGCATGAATGAATGAATGAATTAACAAATAAATGCAATCAAACTCAGTAGCGACAGATTGACCAATTTATACACCAGAGGAGCCAGAGGTATTAGTGGGAATCTATCCATGCTACGTTTACATCCGTTTTTATGCAAACTTTGCATTGTCAACTCTCCAACATTTGCTTAAAGGATTATGCACTAAAGGCTGAGGTGGATTTTTTTGTAGTTTTGCATAATTCAACATTAAGACAATGCAAACTGGATTTTCTCTGCAAAAATGTGTTAGTATTACTGTTATATTAGGAATAGTTACTCACCATCGAACAGGATAGCTATCTTTCTTCTTTTCCATTTTTTTTCTTGAACTTAACCCAGAACAGTCTTTTTCCTTTTACCCCTTTCTTGTTTTTTTTCCATGGATGAACTGATTTGCATTACACAACAAGAACTGAACCTGAACTTCTGTCACATTTTAAATTGCATCTTGTTGTCATAATGTTCAATGTTATAGTGTTATGTTTTACTTTGTTTTATTTTGGGTATGAAATTGTTATTGTGCCAGTGAAAGAAAAAAAAACATTACTAACTAACCTAAAGAAATCATTTAAACCTGGTGGATCCACTGAACGGAACTATTTCTAACCATTAAAAAAGGGAAAATTGAGTTCTACTTACCTTTTGTTGTATGCAGGATTTTTCCATCGATCATGTTGTTTGTGTTACTCACAGTAAAGTGCCGGTGTTCTGACGATTTGTGCTACCCTGTCAGGTTTTGCTACCTCCCGTTAAAACAGCAGGTAGCACAATGCGACAACAAAAAATGCTACCCATCAGATTATGCTTTATTAACGCGTACACCTACCCCAACCTTAAACCTACCCTTACAGTAATGAAAATACAGTTATTATGTGTTGTTCAGAGTGAGAAAATTGATGTGCACGTGCAGTAAGCCCTGGTAGGACAATCTGACGGGTAGGATGAAATGTCAGGACACCTGCTTTTGCATTTAAACACATTTGGTCTTCAGTATAATTTTATTCAGTATAATTTTATTCTACGCCACTCCAATCGAGCCTAGAACTGGTCCAGTAATATAAAAAATATGAAGGTAAAATAATGCCTAAAAGATTTGCAAACACAGCGTAAGAGTTGTGGAAGTATACATAAGACTGTAAGCGTAAATTAAATTTGCATGCGCAAGAGAAGCTTTGTAAAGGTGTACATCGCGTTTCAAGCGTAAGAAAAAATTATTTGCAGCATTTTACTGTTAGTCGTAAGCAGTGTTGGGGGTAACGCATTACAAGTAACGTGAGTTACGTAATCAGATTACTTTTTTCAAGTAACTAGTAAAGTAACGCATTACTTTTTAATTTACAAGAGAATATCGGAGTTACTTTTTCAAATAATGCAATTTATTGACTGACAGCTCTCCTGTCCCCATGTTGAGAAAAATCAGAAGATGTTACTGTAGTTCTTTTTTATTTTAAAAACAAACAAGCAAGTCCTGTCCAGATTTAAAAAGTAAAAACGTAACGCTTTCCTTTCCATAAAAAGTAACTAAGTAATGTAATTAGTTACTCTTTTATGGAGTAACGCAATATTGTAATGCATTACTTTTAAAATTAACTTTCCCCAAAACTGCTCGTAAGTGTAAATCATGTATTGTGAAACCGCAGCTTCATGCTAACGCAAAATAAATATGATCTGCGTTCTTCTGACTTCCATTTTTCTGCACTTACACTTTTGGCACGTTGTTTTCGCTAAAATACGGCCAAAAGCACTGCAAGCCTGTGAACAGTGATTTGCAAGCGAAAACAACAGTTTAAAGAACTGCAAAACGGA
>NW_015546059.1:37983-42551 GCF_001515605.1 Sinocyclocheilus anshuiensis | reverse complement strand
GAGGGGGAGGGCGGGGCCACCTTCTTCTTGTAGCCAATCAAATGAGCCTCTCGCTGACTCTCCATTTACTCTTAGGCTGGCCGCACACTAGACGATTTTAATAATTGAAGGGGGCCCAAAAATTGTTTTGCCTATGTCACCATAAAAGGTAAATCCGAAGTCTCGCGTTTTTTTTGCGTCATAAATGTGATTGTTTTATGTGATCGGACAAACTGAGAGACCACTGATTGATCAAAATAAGTAATGCTAATCAGCGGGCGATTGATAAGGAGTAACAATCACTGATCTCTCATACTATAGGCTACATATATGCAGGGCTGGACTGGGGTTAAAATTCGGCCCTGGACAAATCCAACCCATCCGGTCTATGAATTCCCCCGTGAATGATTTTCGGGGTTAAATGCCCTAAATTGAAGCAAATAAATGAATAAATAAAACAGGATATAAACAAATAATGATGGATATTACTGAATTCGCGGCAAATGCAAAAAAAAAAAAGCATCTTTGTCACACAGAAATGCACTTGACAGTAAAGCAATGATTTTGACCTATAGAATGCAGAAAATTGACTGCTATTAAATTCTGTCATCATTTCCTCACCCTCATGTCGCTCCAAACCTGTATGACTTACTTTCTTCTGTGGAACACACACACACACACACACACACACACACTCACACACACAAAAAGAGATATTTTGTAGAATGTTACCAAACCATTTTGATCATTAACATTTAAAGGAAAATGCTACAAAAATGGATTGACCTGAAAAGAGCTGTTTTTGACAGGGTAAAAAAGGTGTTTTTTACACTACCATTGAGAAATTTGAACCAAACTATGTTACAGACTTTTCATTAAGACTCGTATCAACTTGTGGAAAATGGGCATCCTATGACCCCTTTAACATTTGTAAATAGTTAACACCTAATTTATATAAGACACTGATATTTATCTTTAATCAGGCTCATTTTGAATTAACATTTTACTTCAACATTTATCCTTTGCCCTAATGAAATTTACTAGGGTACCATGGTTTTTAAAATAAATAATACGTTATAATAAAAAAACGAAATTTGTAAAAAAAAAAAAAAAACCTAAACATGAAGAAACTTCAAAAACACATTCTATAACCTAAAAATAAAATATTCCCCAATATTTAATATAATAATTACATTTCTGCCAAAACACCATAGGCTATTTGTACAGTGTTAATAATAATGGCAAGTTTGTAATTGCAAGCTTGTAATTAGGCTATTGGCGTTTTTCAATTTACCTCATTAAAAAAAAAGTGAGTGACGTGACATGTGGCCAAGTATGGTGACCCATACTCGGAATTAGTGCTCTGCATTTATCCCATCCAAAGTGCACACACACAGCAGTGAGCACACACACACCATGAACACACACCCAGAGCAGTGGGCAGCCATTTTTTTTAAACCAAGTCACCTTTATTTTATAGTGCTTTATACAATACAGATTGTGTCAAAGCAGCTTTGCAGTGTCAAACAGGAAAATAGTTTGTCAATAATGCAAGAGGACAAAAACTTTTCAGCTAAATTCAGTTCATTGATGATTCAGTGATGTCAGTCATCATCCAGTTCAGCTCTCTTCCAATGGTGCCGACAATATTGCCAGAAATTAAGGCTGTATCCAAAATCGTCCCAGCACTATTCCCTACATTAGACCACTAATGCAATTCACTTGAAGGAGTGAATGAAAATGAGTGAGTGAATTCGGACACTGCGTGCACCAGAAGGACTGCAGCTTTTGCATAGTTTGTCCTTGCTGTTTAAGTTAAACTCTGCGGACCCGGATACGGGTCCAAAATTGTGCAGGGTAAACATTTGAATTTGAGTATGTTAAATTTAGGCGAAAATACCAAAAAACGCCCCGAGCTTAAGTGGTTTTAATAGGCCTAATATTACCACCCCAGCAAACAAAAATATTTCGTAATCAGTGGAAACCGTTGTAGCTCAGCTACCAAATCTGACCTCAGAAGACTACAGAGGATAGTCCGAACAGCTGAGCGAATCACTGGCACAACCCTCCCCACTCTCCAAGAACTGCACTCATCCAGAGTGAGCAAAAGAGCTGGTAAAATCATTCTGGACCCCTCACACCCAGCACACTTCATCTTTGAACTGTTGCCGTCTGGCCGGTGCTACAGAGCACTGGGCACCAAAACAGTCAGACATAGGAAAAGTTTCTTCCCTCAGGCCATCTACCTCATGAACAGTTAAATGTTCTCCCCACTGTGCAATAAAACATGAGCAATACCCAACTGTCTTTACTTATCTATTACACGTATGTTACTGATTTAATATACATTTCATCTATCCACATTCCCTTGCATAATTTGTCTATAGCACTTTATATACAATATACTGTTTACTATCTTTGTCTATAGTTTTTTTGTTTTTTACATATTTATTTTTACTCACTTATTATTATATATATATATTTATATCTGTGTCTTGTCACTTGTCAACCTGTCTGTGTACTGGAAGCTTCTGTCACCAAGACAAATTCCATGTGTGTGTGTGTGTAAGCACACTTGGCAATAAAACTCTTTCTGATTCTGATTGTTCTTTCTGTACTGTGTGTGCGTCTGTGAGAGAGAACTGGAGAAAGTGTGATTTCCGTACATAAAAAAGGTGGAAAACATGGAAATAGTTTGACATGTTTTACCCTATTGTTTGTTATATTTATTTGCTCAATTTCTTCTGGAGTTTTGGTTATTTGGTTTATAGCCCATAGTATAACAAAAAAATATTATATATCTCTTCATTGTGTTTGGGCCCCCCTGGACGAGCGAGCATAGGCACATGCCCAGAATGCCTATGAGTAAATCCGGCCTGGTCTGTTTCAGATGTGTCGAGAAACAATGAAAAATGTCCTAAAATAAATCAAATGTGAGGAACATCACATGGCCAGTATTGGCAACGACACATATGAGAGGTTTTAAGTATACATGGGCATCGGAAGCAACAAAAATGTGGGTGGGTCCAACATAGTGTGAGTGTAACTGTTATTCAATGCTGCAACACTATATGATAGTGATGGGACGATTGATACAGAGGCTCCGATGCTCCGACGCAGTTTTGTACTACTCCGAAGCACTATTGTATCACACACTGTGCTGATGTTTGTATCAAAATGACAATACCACGTGATTGATGACGTTTGAAGCTTAGAACGTCATGCAGTATCGGAAGGGCGGGACTGCTGGTTTGAAAAAAATTGGCGCTTCGCATGTGTCGTGTGTTTGACTTTACATTGACTTGCTTGTGTGTGTGTGTGTGTGTGTGTGTACACTTATTTGGGAATCAGTAGAATAGTTTAGAATAACCTCAACACCAGACAGAAACTGAATGCACGTCACACCTCTATTGCATTTTATCATGTTCTAGCTGGGGTCTCAGAAATCCCGAACAGCTCACCCAAAATATTTTTGCTACTACTCACATCAATTATTAATTATAATCACACACTTGTATATTTTATAGTATTGATCAATATGTGAATCTATTGACCAGACTACGAGTTGGCACAGATTAAAAACTTTTTCAAAACATCCTCTGTTCCGCAACGTTTCGTTAGATAGGCTGGAGAAGCTGATTCTGACCACCAGGTGTCGCTAATGCGCACTGTGTTAAAAAGCTTCGAGTAATGAACCGTTTTTCGACACAATTTGATGAAAGCCTCAAACGGTTCAGAAAGCCTTGGTTTCCCATCACTACTATATGATGCCTTTAAGAGCAACAGGCGAACAAATGATGAACATTCCGTTAAACAGCAGCTTGTTTAGTGATGCGAGCAGACCCAGTCAGACCCACCTGAGCAGCAGAGATACTACAATGCTTTGTTCACTTTGCTGTGTCATGGGAGTGCAGCAGGCGCGAGTAGTGAAAACACGGAATGGAGTTTAAAATGGTTGCCACATGGTTTCCCAAAAATTAACACAGCAACAAAAGTCTAGTAAGTTGTTTTGAACTAAGTGATGCAGCTTGCTAGCCTAGCAGAAATGTCAGATAACTGTTAGCGTTATAACAACATAGTGTAAGTGTAACTGTTATTCAATGCTGCAACAAAGACTACATGATGCCTTTAAAAGCAACAGGAGAACAAATGATGAACATTCAGTTAAATAGCAGTTTGTTTAGTGACAGTATGTGAGCACACAGCCAGACCCACCTGAGCAGCAGAGATGCTGAGATGCTTTGTTAACTGTGCTGAGTCGCGGGAGTGCTGCAGGCACGAGTAGTGAAAACATGGAATGGAGTTTAATTTATATGGACTCTGAATGAGCCAAGCGGAATGGATTTGAGGAAACAGCAGCGTGGAACTCAAGGATGTAGCTAAAATGTGGAATGGAGTTTAATTTATTAGGGCATTCCTCAAGTGGAATGGATTTGACTGACGGTGCTCTGAAAAGTGAACAAACATATGCACTGAATTAGAGACGGTAAAAGTGAGTGGGTCCTAGTGATGGGTCGTTCATTTTGAACGAATCTTTAATGTGACTCGGGAAGAACGAGTCGTCTCGGGGAGTGATTCGTTCAGTCACG
>NW_015546059.1:37341-37888 GCF_001515605.1 Sinocyclocheilus anshuiensis | reverse complement strand
GAGATGAACTAATCAATTCTCTTTCCGGCTCAGACTGCATAGGGTAAGCTTATGGGGCTGTCACGTGATGAACGAACGACTCGAAAAACCCGAAGACTCGAGATGAACTAATCAATTCTCTTTCCGGCTCAGACTGCATAGGGTAAGCTTATGGGGCTGTCACGTGATGAACGAACGACTCGAAAAACCCGAAGACTCGAGATGAACTAATCAATTCTCTTTCCGGCTCAGACTGCATTGGTTAAGTTTATGGGGCTGTCACGTGATGAACAAACGACTCAAACCCGAAGACTTGTCAGATAAGAGGTGAGCTAGTCATAGACTGAATAAATTCATCTTTTCTGTTTCTTATAGCATTATAGTTTTGTATTCTTTGTAGTGTGATCAACGTTTGCGTAAGTAGTAGACGTGTTTTGGGAAGTAACACGTAACATTTTAATTATATTTTGCTAAAATGAACGAAATAACTCGAAAAAAGATTCGTTCATTTTGCTGAACGAGACTCAAAGGTCCGAGTCGGTAAAATGATCCGAACTTCCCATCACTA
>NW_015546059.1:36850-37029 GCF_001515605.1 Sinocyclocheilus anshuiensis | reverse complement strand
ATTGTAAACAGCTTCAGTGATTTAAATGGGAGTTTTTGAGAGTGCCTGAACTCTGGCTAGACTGAAGTGAAAGTGTTCTTTGCTCTCTGTAAAATGAAAATGTTATAGCCTAATAGAGTAACTTACAATATTGTTATTAAATTCACATTAAATACAAAGTCAGTCGTACATACATAGAC
>NW_015546059.1:35834-36652 GCF_001515605.1 Sinocyclocheilus anshuiensis | reverse complement strand
AGATTCGTTCATTTTGCTGAACGAGACTCAAAGGTCCGAGTCGGTAAAATGATCCGAACTTCCCATCACTAGTGGGTCCAATATCATTGGTCTTAAAAAGTGGATGGGTCTTGTCCCAGTGTCACCCACATACAATAGGCTTGTTCGAGATGCATCGGCGCTGCGCAGACCGATCGGCGTATGACATGAAAGTACCGCCATAGCGATTCAAAAGCTTAAAGAGTCGTCTGCTCTCTAATCACACTCGCGGTACTTTGATGTCATACGCCGATCGGTCTGCGCAGCGCCGATGCATCTCGAACAAGCCTAGTGGTTCCGACGTCTATGTAAGTATATAAAAAGCCAGGGTTGCCAACTGTGATGCAAAGCTGAATTTTCAGCATCATTTCTCCAGTCTTCAGTGTCACATGATTCTTCAGAAATCATTCGAATATGTTGATTTGATGGTCAAGAAACATTTCTAATTATCAACGCTGAAAACAGTTCAAATGAAACCATGATGAATAGAAAGCTCAAAAGAACAGAAATGAAATTGTAACATTATAAATGTCACTTTTGATCAATTTATAATGTTACAAAAAATTATATTTCAGATATATGCTATTCTTCTGAACTTTCTATTCATCAAAGAAACCTGAAAAAACTCTACTCAGCTGTTTTCAACAATAATAATAATATATGTTTTTTGAGTTTTTAAAATATATTCAAATAGAAAACAGTTATTTTAAATAGTAAAAATATTTGACAATATTACTGCTTTTGCTGTATTTTTAAACAAATAAATGCAGGCTTGGTGAGCAGAAGAGAATTCTTTAAAA
>NW_015546059.1:25615-35533 GCF_001515605.1 Sinocyclocheilus anshuiensis | reverse complement strand
CCACGAGTGTCTACCTCTTTTTATACAGTCTATGGTGTCCACCCGCCCTCGCCCATCAAGTCTTGTCCCACGCTGCACTCTGTCTGTTGCGTCCAGGCACCATCAAAACATTAGGCTCGTTCGAGATGCATCGGCGCTGCGCAGACCGATCGGCGTATGACATCAAAGTACCGCCAGAGCGATTCAAAAGCTTAAAGAGTCGTCTGCTCTCTAATCACACTCGCGATACTTTGATGTCATACCGTGAATGAGTAAAAAGATCTGAAATTAGGCTTGTTCGAGATGCAACGGCGCTGCGCAGACTGATCGGCGTATGACATCAAAGTACCGCCAGAGCGATTCAAAAGCTTAAAGAGTCGTCTGCTCTCTAATCACACTCGCGATACTTTGATGTCATACGCCGATCGGTCTGCGCAGCGCCGATGCATCTCGAACAAGCCTAGTGGTTCCGACGTCTATGTAAGTATATAAAAAGCCAGGGTTGCCAACTCTCACGCTCTCACTCTGCCCATGTAAATCTCACACCAAAGTGGCAACCTTGCTTGTGATATGAAACAATGTCTCAGCTTTCACATTTTGTAAGTTTTAATGCGAAATTCAAACAAGTTTTGGCGCACTTAATGTGGCGTAATTCTTTGTAGTGCCTCAGTTAAAGCCAGAGCCATTGAAAATCAGAGATGCGACATTGCTTCTTTGATCTCGCCGGCACGCGGTCACGTGGTTCAATAGCGCTCAATAGTTCCAAATAAACCAGCGCTGTCAATACATCTGAATGAGTTTAAGCAAGATAGATGGCAGCTTCACTGTACAGGTATTTGCAGCAACTTTTGGTAAACATTACATCATATTATGCATTGATTATTACGTCGATGACATTTACAGTATCATTTTATTCTGCAGTGGAGAGTGATGGAGAGGCAACATTAATGTTTTTCTTGTATTTAACCTTCAGGTATTTCCTTACTTAGAATGTGACCATACACCTCAACTATTTTTCAGTTACATAAATATTCTATATTTTAGTTCAATTATATTTATTTAATATTTTGAGGAGATCTTTTGGTAGTAAATACTATTTGTGCAATAATTATGGTCCATTAATGACCTCTTAAAATATTTTTTCTGATATTTATATTACTTATATTACAATTTGTGTAGTATTTAAGGTTAAAATAGAATAAACGGTTTTAAATTCCAATGCAAAAAGGCAAATTAATCAGAGTAATTTTGTGGTTGGAAAAAAAAAAAATTTTCATTTGTAATGCCATGGTTAGGTATGGCTTTTTAATAAATATATGTGTATCTACTAGTCTAGTTTCTCAAAAATGTATTGCAGGTCATACCTTACTTATTTTTAAGTTTTGCATTTGAATAAATATTTAGACATGATTAAACATTTAGTTTTTTTAAATGCGAAATTAATAACTTATACTTTTTTTTTTTTATTGATACTCGTATAAGTGTACACGCAAGTGAATATTAATGAATGCAAGCAAATGCTGAATTTAACACAAGAAAATTTTACAATGGTGCTACAAAAGGCATTCAACAAAAGATTTGTATCCCCTTATATGCACAATACAGATATGAATTGATATTGAATCATTAAATCAAGACCGAAGTGCCACCTAGTGCCTGTTACCAAAAAAGCATCAGCGTTTCGCCTCGGCTTCTATACTCTTTGCTCTCATTACTGCTAGAGGTACAACATTAAATGGCAGGAAATTTAAATTAAAACAATTAAAAGTACAATATATAGATATTACAATAAAAATAAAATATTGACAGCGAATAAGCAGAAAACTGTGACATTAAGTTTAATTACACGTGTGGGTTGTGAATGTGAACGACATTTAATTATTTGATATTTTCATTATACTTATACAATTATACAATTGCACAAGATGTTTTATAGTTCCTAAAGTGTATTTGAATAAACAGTTACAGGAAGTAGCAGAAGCTTACTTCACATTATAAACACATTATTATCAAGAAATTTCAGTCTGTATTTTTAGAATCAGAATCATTTTCTTGCCACATGATGAATGAATTTAGTGAGTCAAAAACAGTGTTGATTTCCAGAGTACTATTTTCCTTTACCACAACGACCTGTAAATAAAACATTATTGCTTATTACATCACATGCTTTATGTAGTCATTTTCATTCATGCAGCTTGTTTCATAAGTTATCTTAAAGAACATAACTCACTTATACCAGTGTCCACCTTCTGCTTCACTTCCCGTTTAGGGGTTTGAGACCAATGAAGTGTCACGTTTGTGAATCCTCTAGCAGCTAGAGCAGATCCCACCTGAAAATAACATTAATAGGCTACTCAACAGAGAATATGATAATACACTCATATCTTCATATCTCAAAGAATGATTAAACCCTGATTAAAACAACGACATTATATTTACTGATGGAGCAACTCTGGAGCAATGTCAAGTTATCAGTAAAAGTATTTGCTTTTGCATATATGAATGGACAAAATTAAATCAATGTAGAAATAAATCTACAACGATGTTTCTTTCTCTCACCCGTTTCAGAATATTTTCTCCTATTGAAGGGTCAGTCAAATCAGCTCTGGAGTTAAACTGCATTTTTACAAATGATCTTTTTAAAACAGGACCTAACAAAGATATAAACATACATTTAAATATGCAAATTAATGTAGGTTTTTGTTCATTGAAACATATCAGTGTCTTTGTCTGTTGACCTTCTCCATAGACCTCCACCTCACACAGAGTGAGCATCTTCATGTCTCCAGGAATGATCAGATTCACGTAACGTCCATCCATCCCACCGCACGAGTAGCTGTAGGACTCAACTGCTGGAATAGCAGGAATAACAGCACATCTACAGACAGAGAGAGAAACACATGAAGGATATAAAAGCACTATATCTGCATCAATCCTTCCCATTTGTGCTCAATGTCCCACATTCTTTCAATCTCAAGTTTCTCACATGGGATTGTCGTTGCCGTTGCTTTCCAAAGAGTTTCCGATGCGAATCTCCACTCCGTTTATTTGTTCTGCACAGCAGTCTTTTCTGTTAGTGACCACCACTTTGCTAACTCTGTAAATGTGACGCAGATCCAGCCTCCACCACGGGTTAGTCTGATTGAGAGTTGAGGAGCATCCCGTATACAACTGCAGGAGACCTCGATTGCCATCAATGGCCTTTTCAGAGAACCAGTTCCCAAATGTTGATGACTGTGTAGCGGCTCCATCCACTGCCCGATTTCCTAGAAAATATATGGGGGGAAAATGGCACAACACATCTTGATGCACCAAGTTTGTAGCAGAGGGGAAGATAAGTGGTCAACAATCACTTGAGGTGAAATGAGTCATCTCTGCATCAACTACCATCACCTAAAAACACCCTTCATATAGACACCTCACAACAAGCAAGATATTCTGGAGTAAAATAGTGTCATGCAAGATCATAAAAGCCAGAAAAATTAATAAAAATGCCCCTGAAATTCAAGATATGAATTGCCTCTGCATGAGTTCTTGTTTTCAGTGTTTATAAGATTATACAGTTAAGCAATATCACACAAGCAAGAGAGCAATTTCCTGAATTATCAGCACAATTGCAAATGTGATATTCACTTTATACAACAGTTCAATAAACAATATATTAACTGACAATATTTAGACACAGCATCAATTTTGACTGTTTTTGCACTATTTTTCCACCCAAAATAGTAACAAAGCAGAACGACTGCATCACAAAGCAAAATAAAGTGGTGTTTCGTTCTTGAACGATTCCGTGTTTTTAAACTAATTGGTCAAGCCAGTGATTCAACGACACCTTCAGAAAGACAGTGCTCACTTGTGTTCATCGCATTGTTTCATTTTTTCTAACATTTTATATTTAGATTCAAAATGTAATGTGTAAAATGTTAATATCATAACATTATGCAGATGCATTATAAATATATCTAAATTAAGATTTAGTGATACTGATTTCATTTGATTGGTAACAGTGTAACCCCGGGTTCTCACCGCCACACCTCGTCCTCGCTCTGAGTGGGTCTCCGGCATGGGAGGCGGACGCACTAACAAGGAGGCTAAAGACTGCAGCCACTAGCGTGTCTCTTGAGATTAGGGGAGTGAGGTTTACCTGCACAGCACCTACCGCTGGCCTCCGTTACACTAGCCCTTGTGTTAATTAGTGTAACTAATTAAAAGATGTTTTAGATGTCTTCACAGCAGAGCATTTATCTACAATCTAAGGCTACGTCCACACGAAGCCAGAGCTTTCCCTATTCGATCGTCTCAAGAAATATCTGCGTCCACACGAAACCACAAAACCGACACAAAACGATGTAGTATACATGCCAGACCAGTATGTGGCGCTGTAATTCTGCCACAGAGATACACTAAAAACGGAGAAGAAGACTTGGACTATGCGCATAAACCTTGCGGCGGTATACAAACGAACATGGAACAATACATTTATTAATCTGTGTTAATGTTAGTTAATAAAAAGACAATCGTTCAGTGTTTGTTCATGTTTTTGTTGCTGTTACGTGACGTAGCGGTGTCTGACTAGGGGCAAGACGTGGGCTGAAGACGTCATTGTTTCAGAAAATATACAGATTCGCTGTCCACATGAAAACGCAAGGGTGTCGTTTTCAGATTTATCCACTCTGGGACCCGGTTTCAAAAAATATCAGTTTTACTCTCCCAAAACGCCGGATCCATGTGGACGAAACGCCTATACGATACAATATTTATGCGTATACAGCTAAACGCGTTGCCGTGTGGACGGGGACTAAGAGGCCATAAAAAAGTGTCAGTTTTAAGTATGGCATGATATTACTTATACTACTGCTCCGGGTGTGTGTTCACGGTGTGTGTGTGTTCACTGCTGTGTGTGTGCACTTAGGATGGGATAAATGCAGAGCACTAATTCCTAGTATGGGTAACCATACTTGGCCACATGTCACTTCACTTCACTTCACCTTTGAATGCTTGAATCTGATTGGCTGATGAACGTTCTGAGGTGTGCAATTATTTTCAGGGAAACGCACGGCTAACGTAGTTCCAGGCAGCTCTCTTGACCGCATTACAGTTCCATATCACTTCGCATAGTTAACTGTAATAACGGAGATTAGCATACAGTACCTATACAGCACACAGAAATTACTGCAATCACACGTGCTCGGTCACGCACACTACGGTCAGGTGTTGTCAGCGCTGCCCTGACGATTTTATCAGTTAGCCTATATAGTGTAGCAACTTAAAGGCTACACATGACATTTCTCACTAGCGAGGTAATAACAGCGCTGCTGCAGAACACTGTTGAGGGACGCACAGAGCTAGCCTAATTCACACAAGCTCTCTCTCTCTCTCTTTCTCTGTGTCTCTGTCTCTCTCGCTCTCTTTCTAATAACTTCATTAATAACTGCATTAGAATGCTATCAACGGCTCAAGCCTCCATTACCAGCTTTAAAATGACGTTTTGGAACTAGCAAAAGAGGCGTTGGATGAGATGCGGAAGAAATAATCCTACTCACAATAGCGATTTAAATACAAAAACCGGACGAATCCCTTTAAATATATCATCTGATCGATGTCTTGAGGTGTGGTAACCGTAGTATAAGCGGAATAATTGATGACGGGCCGTTGAATTATTAGAAAAATAATGCACACTCCGCTTTGCGTCCGCATCACCACCTCGGGTGTGCATTATTTTTCTAATAATTCAACGGCCCGTCGTCAATTATTCTTTACATATTGAACAGTGCTCTATGACAATGAATTACCTCCCAAATACCCGTAGACTTCAACCTCACAGAGAGTAACAATTTTCCCATCTCCAGGAATATGAACAGTCACGTAACGTCCCTCAATCCCACCGCACGAGAAGCTGGCCGTGGATCCAGAAGGAATAGTAGAAACTACAGCACATCTACAGACAGAAAGATCATCCGTTATTGCTTCTGTCCATTCTCAGCTGTAGCCAATGATAAATGTCAAAAATATCCTCACATAGGGTTGCTGTAAACATCAGGGACGTTCCCGACACGAATCACCGCCCCGTTTATTCTGGATGCTATTTCAGAATAGGAGCTCTGTCTGTTAGTGATGGCCACTCTGTTCACTCTGTATACTTTCATCAGATCCACTCTCCACCACGGGTTGGTCTGTGTGTTGGTGTGGGAACAGCTGTCGCGTACACCGTCCACTGCATTTTCACTATACCAGGTCCCGTACATGGACGACTGCGTGGCTGTGTGCCGAAATGCTGCGTTCTCTGGAAGAAGACCAGTAATTGAACATTTAGGTAAAATATGAACATAAACTAAACACTAAAACTTAATAAAAACTGTATAGGCATTAAAGAAACTAATAAAAATGACAAAAGACAACAGAAAGTACTATAACTATAAAATGATTATGTTTCTTCATAATATTCTGGCATAATCCTAATATAATCTAACGTAAGGACTAGATAATAGATTAAATGCAATTTAGCAGAGCATTTATTGTCCGGACTGGGATTTTTTTTTTTTTTTTTCAACATACATTGACGTCACGCTGTTTTATATGGTTTGAGAAGAAAAAGTCCCAGAAAAATAAATGTAAAATTAAAATGCTCCTCAAAATTAATTCCAAATAAGAATTACGCGCGCCTGGCATATTACTATTACAACCCGGCAGTTCAAAGATGCAGAACAGAACAAAGATGTTATCAAAATAAAAGATTCTTACCTTCTTGTCCATTCACCATTTCTTGAATCAGTAAAAACCCTGTATAAAACATGAGTTTCAGAGAAGCATGTTTTGCTGCCATTTGAATTACCATTCAAATTTGTTCTCCTTTACCAGTTAATTTGTTTTGTTATAGATGATGTTTTATTTATTAGTGACTATATGATAATGACATCATAAAACAAGCAGAATGTTGTAGTCTAAAGTGGGATGAGAAGACATTCCTTTGAATCACGACTCTCTTGACAAACCATTTACATACACAAATGAGCACGGATTTCAAGATCGATTTGTTTTGTAAAGCAGAGCTAGAAACTCAAACTAACAAAAACTATTCCTATATCCAGTGATGAAGCAAATTCACAATCTATACACTGAGAAAAGTATATAATGCAAACCATGGAAAAAGTAACATGTTTGGAAAGAAAATGAGCTGTAGTTCCGTAAGTGCAAATTAAAATAGAAACACCATTTGAAAACATTCCTGACCAAAGGAACATATTACGGTGTAAATATTAGTGTGAATCTAGTAAAATAGCAGATACATGAATGTTGTACGTTACCCAGTAAGATCCACGGGCACTTGTAGAGCTTCTTCATGGCTGATTAAAGGCATCTGTCTTTCTCTTAGGATGGAGAGTGTGTGTTATATATGTTTTATGGAGGATGACCTGTTTAAATGTAAATCCCATGACCAACCTCATCTCTCCTCCCATTCGTTTCCATCAATCATGTCTTTCTCTCTTCTTCCACTGGTCCACCTCACAAAAAACAGACAATAGAGCACAGAAAAGAACAGCACAGAAAAAGCACAGAAATTTAGAAATATCAGAAATGGTCCAAAGTACTGACATACTACATACAACAAACAGACCAAAACTAAATTACAGCCCTCAGTGGATATATCGCAATTAGGAGCAGGGAAAATAAAATAAAATAAAATAAACACTCCCTAAAGTTTAATTTGCTGTTAGCACAGGTTTAAGTGTGGCGTAGAATCAAGTTCAGTTCATGCATGTGATTTTCATTTATTCATTTAGATAGTGCTTTTATCCAAAGTGACTTACAAATTAGGAATCCATCAAAACTGATCCGTTCTAGGGGTACTATAACACGGAATGTGCCACAATATCATATTTTAATTGACTGACAGCCCTAATTCATTCATATGTACAAATGTGCCAAAAATGAATTAGTTATTAAAAACAAAATAATAATTTGCGTAAGTATTCACCCCCCAACACTCACTACACGTTTAGTAGATCTGGCCACTGCAGGTTTGCTCCAACTTCTCAGGCTTGCATGGAGATCTTGTAGATCTACAATCTCTTTTCATTTGTCTAAACAAATATGCATTAAGAGCTGAGAGGCTGATGGGCCGAAGCACCTGACTGCCATGGGATGCCTCAAAGTGGCCACAAAAAGAAACGTTTCCTTCCCAAAAAGCTGGTGGCAAGAGTTTTATGCTGATATTCTCTTCTCTTCATAGTTTTGCCAACTAGCTCCAGTTCCCGAATTCTTGCATCTGCTTTATGAAACAAGGTTTATGTTGGTAACAATGGTAATTAATCTCTGAACTTTGTAGTTGTATGCTTCAACCATTGGAAGGCCAAAAGTCAAACAGTATAGCTTTAAGCAAAATCATATTCAAACCGTTTCTGTTGAGAAGATCTTCTTTGATTGAAGTTTGTGATTGGATAATGTTTATCGTGACTTGTTTTGATTCTGTTTCTAAGTCCATACATCCTCTGCTTCACTGCCTGCTTTGACTAGTCCCTCATCTGCTCATCTGTAATTCAGAATTGACAGACAGGGGATAATGAAAATCGGATTTTGTAAGATAATTCCAGTCACATCAGAGCAGGGATGCTTAGATGATGAAGCTCTGGGATACTGAATAAAAGGAGAAGAGTAATGGTACTCGATTTTCAATCAGTTTTAAATGATATGTCTAAGAATACTAGCATTTTGTTATATGTCATCATATTTTTATAATTTATCAAAACAGTTAGACCGTAAAAACAAAACATATATTGTCCACAACCATGTAAATTTATACATACAAATGCATTCATTATATTCAGTATATCACAACTACAACATTTCATAATGTTAAATATTTAAACAAGCATGATAAAAAAGTGTGGTATTGCATTGCATTAATGCATCCATTGCAAAAGGCAGACAGGCGTGTGGTTTAAAAGGATATGGAAATCTCTGCTGAAAGTCTTTGAATGTTATTTTCAATGTAAAACGTGTGTCAACACTGATGGGTCACTATCAAGCACCTAAACAGAGCAGCACAGACTCACAAAACAAAAGTGGACAGATCCCACAAAACCCTTCTCAACCCTGAAAAAAAGCAGTGTTTGTGCATCTGTGATTATTTGTTGGCATGTCGTCATGAGGATGGATTTGATCTTTGTGCTGTTATTAGGTGAGTTGCACTGGTTTTGCACAAGATCAATTTAACCACTAAAAAGGGGTGAAGACATTAGGTTTCCATTATCGTATTGTTTTAAAATATTATTAATGGTTATGCATTGGAAAAAAAATTGAATTACAGCTGTATTTTATTGTCATAAGAAGGACAATAGAACACATTACATTTATTGACTATGTTTACATGGCTTAAAGGTAACATGACCAGGGTTATGCATTATCTCATGTTTTCATGTCACAAAAAAAGTGTTTTTTCATACTATTGGAAAGAAAACATCCCAAATACAATATTAAGCATTTATTGTATTGCACTTTACCTGTTTGCGTCTGTAGATTTAAAAAACATTTTTTTTATCTTTAAAAGTGTTTCTCTCAAAATGAGTTTGTTTTTCCACTTCAGCAGCACTTACACCAAACGTAGCAGTTTTATTCCTCTCTATATTCTGAAGGTTTTACACAGGGATATTTGTTGATATATCATTCGCCTTATTTTATTATTGCACTTTATGGTAACGCTTTAGATTACAACCCGCAAAGAACTACGTAAGTTTACTGAATTTACGAGATTACTGAACAACAAAACTGGACATCTAGTGAAATGAGTTTATGAGTTTCTGCTTTGATTTATAATTCACGAGTCTACTTACCTTATGATTATGATGAGTCTACTTACCTTATCGATTTCAGCAACTTCACACCAGCAACTTCTCAACACCACTATCACCAAATAACTTTGCATGATATACCATCAAG
>NW_015546059.1:23449-25352 GCF_001515605.1 Sinocyclocheilus anshuiensis | reverse complement strand
TTCCCCCCTTGTTCCATGTAGTTACAGGGTAAATACAACATTTGCCATTTGCGGACTGTAAATTAAAGAGGTGCTTTGTTGTGCAAATATACACTTGTTCTGTGTTTAAGTCCAACTTGTTCCCCACTTGTTCCATGAAGTTACAGGGTATATGCAACATTTGCGGGCTGTAAATTAAAGTGGTGCTTTGTTCCCCCCTTCCATGTAGTTACAGGGTAAATACAACATTTGCGGCCTGTAAATTAAAGAGGTGATTTGCCCTTGTTCCATGCAGTTACAGGGGAAGTGGCTACAACAATTTGCTCTGAAATTATTGTTTATACAGTAGGTCATACATACATACATTATATATCAGGTAATGTATCAATAAACATGGTGGACTGTTTTATTTAATTCAAATATTGTTTGCAATTTACTATAGGCCAATGCTAGGTTAAATTAACCCAAAATGGGTTTTAAAATTAAAATCACACACAATATGACAACACAGGCAACAGATAGCCTAATAAAAGATTAAAATTTATTACACCAGTTCAGAAAAAAAGCAAAGCAACTCCATACTTATACAGCTTATACGGTTAAACCAAATTCTTTTGAAAAGCTTGTTTAAAAATAAATAGATTTTGTTCAATTTGTTCATGTTTTTCACCCACTGACGAAGTTAAACTATTATGCCCAAACCATCACGCCAATAAACACACAGTAATAAACACTGAAAGTCAACATTAAACTGTGTATTATAGCGAACTGACAGGATTTTACAGTCTTTGATTTATCGTTTTGATCCACGTCCTCAAGCACCATTTTGACTAACTTAGTTCAGTTCCCGGTTTTACCGTTCATCAGTCGCTGCTCAATGTTGTGAGAGCATACTCGGACAAAACCCTCCAGTTTTAAAAGAACACATTCCAGTCAGTTTCAAAAATCTCTCTCCTCTTCGTGTCGATTAGTTTTCTTGTATTTTCTACACACATTCCTGTCATGAGCGCCGCAAACACGGATAGACTCGTCTCATGCGCCATTCCAGCTGTTTCCAGTTCACGCTCACCACATTCACTGCTGCAGGTTTAAAGGAACACACTCCAGACAGTTTCAAAGTTGTCCCTCGTCTGCGCTTCGATTAGTTTTCTCCTATTTTCCACATGTTCCCATCTTAAGCACCGCAGTCGCTGATTTCGTCGCACACAGAGCCGTTCACGTTTGAACTCACAACATTTGCGGGCTGTAAATTAAAGTGGTGCTTTGTTCCCCCATTGTTCCATGTAGTTACAGGGTAAATACAACATTTGCGGGCTGTAAATTAAAGAGGTGCTTTGTTCCCCCCTTGGTCCATGTAGTTACAGGGTAAATACAATATTTGCGGACTGTAAATTAAAGAGGTGCTTTCTTCCCCCCTTGTTCCATGTAGTTACAGGGTAAATACAATATTTGCGGACTGTAAATTAAAGAGGTGCTTTCTTCCCCCCTTGTTCCATGTAGTTACAGGGTAAATACAATATTTGCGGACTGTAAATTAAAGAGGTGCTTTCTTCCCCCCTTGTTCCATGTAGTTACAGGGTAAATACAATATTTGCGGACTGTAAATTAAAGAGGTGCTTTCTTCCCCCCTTGTTCCATGTAGTTACAGGGTAAATACAATATTTGCGGACTGTAAATTAAAGAGGTGCTTTCTTCCCCCCTTGTTCCATGTAGTTACAGGGTAAATACAATATTTGCGGACTGTAAATTAAAGAGGTGCTTTCTTCCCCCCTTGTTCCATGTAGTTACAGGGTAAGTGGCTACAACGAATTGCTCTGAAATGATTGTTTATACAGTAGGTCATACATACATACATACATACATTATATATCAGGTAATGTATCAATAAACATGGTGGACTGTTTTATTTAATTCAAATATTGTT
>NW_015546059.1:18902-22609 GCF_001515605.1 Sinocyclocheilus anshuiensis | reverse complement strand
ATTCCTGTCATGAGCGCCGCAAACACGGATAGACTCGTCTCATGCGCCATTCCAGCTGTTTCCAGTTTGTGCTCACCACATTCACTGCTGCAGTTTTAAAGGAACACACTCCAGACAGTTTCAAAGTTGTCCCTCGTCTGCGCTTCGATTAGTTTTCTCCTATTTTCCACACATGTTCCCGTCTTAAGCACCGCAGTCATGGATTTCGTCGCAGACAAAGTTTGAACTCACGTGACTTGCTGCATGCTCTCATTCACGTACTTTACATTCATAACCCAGCAACGTCGGGTTACTTATTACTGATATCAACCCAAATTGGGTCAAATCAAGCCAGCTTCCTAACCCAACAGTCTCAACCTAAAAGAACACATTCCAGTCAGTTTCAAAAATCTCTCTCCTCTTCGTGTCGATTAGTTTTCTTGTATTTTCTACTCATATTCCTGTCATGAGTGCCGCAAACACGGATAGACTCGTCTCATGCACCATTCCAGCTGTTTCCAGTTCGCGCTCACCACATTCACTGCTGCAGTTTTAAAGGAACACACTCCAGACAGTTTCAAAGTTGTCCCTCGTCTGCGCTTCGATTAGTTTTCTCCTATTTTCCACGCATGTTCCCGTCTTAAGCACCGCAGTCACGGATTTCGTCGCACAGAACCATTCACGTTTGAACTCAAGCGACTTGCATGCTCTTATTCACGTCCTCCACATTCATAACCCAGCAACGTTGGGTTACTTATTACTGATATCAACCCAAATTGGGTCAAATCAAGCCAGCTTCCTAACCCAACAGTCTCAACCGAGTGTTTGGATTGAAACAATTACCAGCATGTTTTATATGTGTAGGCTATAAAAAAAGTACACAGTGTATGTTTTTGCTAAATCACTTGCAAATATAAGATTGTTGTTAGGTCATATAAACCACGTAATATTGGAATAGGTACCCCTTAGTGTCAAAATACTTACAGTATAAATGATTTGTAATTTTATAGATTATTACTCCTTTATTCCCCAAACTCCGCATATTGTTCCCTTATACCTACACGGAGGTACTGAATTTGCAGTAGAAATAATTTGTAATCTTACAGATTATTACTCCTTTATTCCCCAAACTTCGCATATTGTTCCCTTATAACTACACGGAGGGACTGAATAGGTAATAGGTACACTGTAATTACAAAAAAGTTACGCTGTAAATTCTGTTTACTTACGCAGTACATTGCATCCTGTTTTACCAGTGTTGTGATAGCTATTTTAAGGCACTCTGCATTTTTTAAATAAATACTGTAGTAATAATAGTTCAAAGTATGACTCGTTTTTAGTCAGATAACATAAAAAAGACAAGACCCCTCACACACTTTAAACTTTTCCCAATCAAACAGCAAGAATGATGCATGACCTGACGTTTTATGTGAACATCACAGAACTCTCATGCAGTGCATGTTTCATTCATACTGGAAGCCAGAGGGCGCTCTCGCGCAGAAAGTCCTAAACGGGCTCATGGTGGTAATAACGATGTGCAGGAAATCCCTAATATGGATAAAAGCATCCGGCTATCGCTGAGCTGAATAAAAAGCAGAAACATTTTTACTGATGAAACGTGAAGACAATAAACACAAAAATATATAGCTTATGTGTGTTTTTCAAGTTATCTCCAGGTAATAAATAAAGTATATGAATAATGCAGTACTGATTGACATATAATTTTAGTATAGAAACTATAAAATATATTTCCTGCCTTATTCTGTGGAGAAAAAAAATGGGGACAAAGTGTACCTCTTTCCAGCTGTTCGCAGAAAAAATACATGATACAACATTTGTATTTCAGTGGATGTATACTGTGGTGTTTTTATATTAAAAAAATGTCATTTTAATCCACCGAACAATTAAATTAAAACTAGTGCGTCACATAGAGGTTTTCAAGGGCCAGTGTGAATAAATCTAGATTTAAATTCAAAGAGACAAGATCAATAGTCGGTGCATGACCTGACGTTTTATGTGAACATCACAGAACTCTCATGCAGTGCATGTTTCATTCATACTGGAAGCCAGAGGGCGCTCTCGCGCAGAAAGTCCTAAACGGGCTCATGGTGGTAATAACGATGTGCAGGAAATCCCTAATATGGATAAAAGCATCCGGCTATCGCTGAGCTGAATAAAAAGCAGAAACATTTTTACTGATGAAACGTGAAGACAATAAACACAAAAATATATAGCTTATGTGTGTTTTTCAAGTTATCTCCAGGTAATAAATAAAGTATATGAATAATGCAGTACTGATTGACATATAATTTTAGTATAGAAACTATAAAATATATTTCCTGCCTTATTCTGTGGAGAAAAAAAATGGGGACAAAGTGTTCATAGTAGCCTTTATAAACCAATCATAAAATTGTCATTAGGAAAATATAGGACAAAAATATTATAGAATACAAATTATTGGTTATTGTCCAGCAGTGTATTTGATTTCTTAGCCAATTAAAAATAAGAGATAAAAAAAACGAATAAAATCTGTCAATTAGACAAATAAATAAATAAAATCTGAAATTATGGATACGCCCCTTGCTGCAGCTAACATTACTTCCACAGGCTACGCACAGCTAAATAAACAACAGCTGTGCATGCTCCCTTCACGCCGTTCTTGTAAAATAATAATAATTTAATAATATAAGTATACAAGCACACCGCTCCGCTGAGAACTCCACTTACCGGCAGCCGTGGACATTATGAAGGCATCTGGTACTGCGCTAAATTAAAGGTGTCTGAACGTGAGGGATCGTCCCAGATGAGATCGTCAGGTGAAAGGTCATCATCCTGTGGATAATTTTATTTACGACTAAATTATTATTCATTAATTTTACTAATAGTTAGATTGGGCAGGCTTTGACAAAAGGGCGTTCAATTACAAAAAATAAAGAATGCCTTGACAAAAGGGCACTTTGGACATCAAAGGGAAAAAGGGCAGGTGCTCAAGCATGCAAAGAAATTAACAGGATTTACTTTGAAACAATTTTCACTCAGAAACTGTTAGTAAAATTCACAAATAATGACCAAGAAATGGAGAGTAAGCCATTCAGCTAAAGGGGTCATATGATGCAATTTAAATTTTTCCTTTCTCTTTGGAGTGTTACAAGCTCTTGGTGCATAAAGAAGATCTGTAAAGTTGCAAAGACTAAAGTCTCAAATCCAAAGAGATATTCTTTATAAAAGTTAAGAGTCAGCCACGCCTACCTAAAACGGCTCGTTCTAACACGCCCCCACGTCTACGTCACGATGTGGGAAGATTTGTATGACGCCGCCCAAATGTTCACAAAAAGAAAGAAGGCGTAACTTTTATTCTCGCTGTAGTATTGTTGCTGCCACCGCCGCCGCCGCCGTGTCGTGAAGGCGCTGTGTGTTTCGTTGTGAAAGCGAAACTACTTTGTTTGGTCTTCCAAAAGAGGACGATATCTGCTTCGTCATGCCTAGAGCTGATCTGTGCTGGTTGCTGAGGAAATACATCAACTTCACGCTGTGGATTGCCGGATCAGCTTTCACCGTGTACGAAGCGGAGTCCAGCCCGGGGTCATCACATGTGGTTGCCGCTCCTTCGTCGAATCCGCCGGACGCGCCGTTCTCGACCCCGCCGCCTCTGCTCACGCTAGGCCGCCGTGTTTTTCGTTGTGAAAGCGAAACTACTTTGTTTGGTCTTCCAAAAGAGGACACGACTA
>NW_015546059.1:17967-18098 GCF_001515605.1 Sinocyclocheilus anshuiensis | reverse complement strand
CTACCTAATACCTAAAACGGCTCGTTCTAACACGCCCCCACGTCTACGTCACGATGTGGGAAGATTTGCCGCCCAAATGTTCACGCAAAGAAAGAAGGCGTAACTTTTATTCTCGCTGTAGTATTGTTGCC
>NW_015546059.1:17612-17768 GCF_001515605.1 Sinocyclocheilus anshuiensis | reverse complement strand
TTCGTCGAATCCGCCGGCCGCCGCTCACTCAAGGCCGCCGTGTGTAACGCTCTGTTTCGTTGTGAAAGCGAAACTACTTTGTTTGGCCTTCTAAGAGAGGACACGACTAGAAATCAGTGGTTAAGTTGTATTTACAACACTGTTCCAGAACACTTC
>NW_015546059.1:11326-16562 GCF_001515605.1 Sinocyclocheilus anshuiensis | reverse complement strand
GCAGCACATTTTATGGAGGACTGTTTCCTGATCCTGGTAGAGTAGACTAAAATGCCGGCAGTTCTGACTCACGGACTGTAAGTACGTTTTTTTATATTTAAAGGATTTGCCACTGATGATTCAAACGCGAGTTTTGGGCAATGTAGAGTAGCGTTTGTAGTTTGTAATTTCTCCAATCACAAATGCAGACAGGGTTTTATGTTTTATGTTGCGATGCAACGCAACGCGTAAAAAGACAGTATAAGTCATTATAATCAGTAATTATGTCCCCACTGGATGCAACAAATGCCTCGTTTATAATGGGTTTTAATGTTTTTGTCTCGTCGCTCCAGCCGGACAGGGCATCACAATATGGTAGGGGCGTAACATTTCCGTCACGCTGAGGTATTCGGCCAATCACAACGCACTGGATAGCTGGCCAATCAGAGCACACCTTGGTTTTCAGACCGATGAGCTTTGTAAAAATCGACGCATTTCAGAAAGGCGGGGCATAGAGGAGAAACAATAATGTACATTATGTGGAAAATAATGTGGTTTTTTTACCTTAAACCGCATAAACACATTTCATTACACCAAATACAGCCTGCAAAATAATGTTCTTTTTAGCAACATCATATGACCCCTTTAAAAAAATTAAATAGTATTTTCCTGTACAATTTACTCCAATAATCTTTGTTTTATTGACACTTTCATAACTTTACAGTGTTGTTCTTACATAATTGCATAACAAGAACTAATTAAAAAAACTGTTTTTCTTTTTGTTATGTATTACTGCTTCTTGAGCTCCCTCTACGGGACATGTGTTGACCTGCAGGTGAATCATCTTTCTTTCCAGTTTGCATTTATTTTGAATAGTTTATTTTCCCTTCAGCTTAGAATTTAACACACCAGTTTATTTTTCAAACTTACTGTAACATTCAAGAATCAACTCTAACAATGCAAAAGAGGCATTCAAAATGTGGCTATAAGGACAGAGTCAGTATAAGATGTAAGGATGATTAAGTTTTAATTATAGTTATACAAAATCTCCAAATTCTATGTTTGCATTTAATACAAAAATAGCTTTATATTACACGAAGTTCACATGTCACGATGTCTCAGTGTCCTTTATTTTCAGCAAATGCTATTATGAGACGATCAGTTCATTCTCTTGCAGGGTGCATTAGAAGCATCACTCTTCTGATACCACATCTTGTGAAAAACATTTTCACCAGAAAACATCATCCACGAGAGCTTAACGTTTCCTGCCAGCCCCTTTTCCTTCAGAATCTGCTCTAGCTGAAAGACAGAAACAGACTTTTATTACTCAGTACTCTTGGTAAGTTTATCAGCATTGTTATACAGTATATTCAGTTACATTAAACTCACCATTGTCAAAATCATATTCTTCACTGCAGGATCATTCACATTTTGACTTGATTTTACCTCCAGTCTCACTATCTGTCTCTTTTCCTCTGTAAGAGACGCACATATGATGAAGCACTCAGGCCAATAATCATCAAGTATTCCGTCTGCCATTTATTATTTCTTCCTTCAACATGTGTCTTTAGCTAAATATACTGTACAGCCATCACCTGCATTTTGGAGCATTGTTATATATCCTCAAATAAATGCACTCCAAACTTAAATGATTTTAGCAAATGGCTGCAATATAACAGAGTGAAAAATTGAAGGGGGTCTGAATACTTTCCGTACCCACTGTATGTATTTGAATTGCATATAAACTGTCCATCCATTTGGATAACACAAATAAACATGGATAGCATAAACAAAATTTGATGCGATGCACAAATCAGTCCATACAGAAATGAAGCAGCAGATTTATGCAATAGTGTTATTAAACTGAATGTTTAAAATACACAATAACCATCTTTATTCATTTAAAAACAATAAATCCAATATGTTTCAAACTCATGTATTTTAATTGAATATTGCTTGTTCCACATCCAGCCCTATTTTTAATGCACGTATAATAGAATACATTTAATTGCCTTTACAGTAAACATGCTACCGAACTGATAAACCCATAACGAAATTTTCCTGTACTTATACATGTATGTTACACCCCTATTATTAACCATTTGCATGTATTTGATTTTATTGGAATAATATTTTCAAATCGTCATAAGTCTGTTAATTGTGAAAACAAGTAATTTATTCAAATTAAAAAATATATATATTTTGTGTTGTAAAAAGCGTTGTTCTAACCCTTGCATGTGCGGAACTCCTAATTTTGTATAAATCCCCAGAACTATCTTTTTGATGCGTAAATAAAACTTCACTAAGCATTCCTTTATGAAAATTAAGCATGGTTTTGCTACAAATAAAACCAAAAGAACATTAATATAGTTAAATTACCCCCCCAACCTCCAAAAAAAGGTTACTACAATTTGACTATAATAAAACCGTGGTTAATTTTAGTAAAGGATTATGTATCGCCTCCTTCCAAAAATCATCTTTCATATTCTGTCGATTTTATCAGGAAATTCAAACAATAAATGCCGTTTTGACGCTCTTTTGGCATGACAGGCGCCTCAGCGCAACAGCGACTATTTCTTCCTATTTACTAGTTATAGCACAAAATAAACATGATGCACAGTTCATGTCTTATGTAATCGTTCAATCAGTGTCTCAACTACCAGAAGTGAATAGAACTGCTTGTAACTAATATCATGTAGCATTTTTTTATTATTATTATTATTTCATTTTTTCCACTAGGCAGTTAAATTAAACTGAAACTATGAAATGAAATGGTGTGACATCTGTAGCTGCTGCAAACAACTCACCAGTGTAGCACACAAATGGTAATTTATCTGCACAATCCCAATCGTTCCAGTATCCAGAAAAAGACGTGTACACACAGAACTGGTTGCCACCAGCATTGTTTGGTTGTGAAGAATACCATGGCCTGAACAGAGATTTGCTCCCATCGGAAAAGACCCAGGGTGAATATGCATTCGCCTGATAGAGTCCAATCCACATATCATATCTAAAGCCACTGGGTAGAGATTTCAGCAGCTCAGCGAGGTCCTTCTGCTCATTAACGGTGGCGAGATCAGTGTTATGCTGTCTGCAGTATGCCCGAGCATCGGTCCAGCTCATTTTCTCAGACACCAAGTAAAACACATAAGAGTTCACACCGGAGCTCAGAGCTGCGGAGAGAGACGATAACCCGTTTATGGCATGTCATTTATAATGTTTAAATGTCAAATTCAGAATAAATTGGCAAAGTTAAAAGTACCAAAATTCCATTAGATTTTTCTTTAGATCAACCATGCAATCACATCTAATTATGCAGGTGTTCCTATATGGGGGTTCGGAGGGAACATCTGGAGGCTTTATGACTTTTTCCCCTCACAATTCCGAGCAACAGCTTGTAAGTCCCCTTATAGCACACGTACATCATGGAGTACATCTGCATTTACATCTGCAAGACGTATTTTTTAGAGTGTTTGCTGATCTGCAATACGTCTATAGGACGTTTCCTATCAGATGTCAAATAGACGTTTAGAAGATGCCTTTAAGATGTTTATGATTTAGAATTAATGTAAAACTGACATCTTAGAGTCGTCTTTCAGATATTTGGACACAGCAGATGCTTTCCAGATGAAGAGATCTTTAACATACCTCTTGCAGATGTACGTGTGCTATCTGGGTCGGTGTTCTCAGTTCTTTAATTAATTAAATCATTAATTCATTTCTTGAACTTCATATTTATACGCATGTAAGATGGCGTTTTAAAATTTGTGGAAAATGAACATTTCCAAGAGCAATGAAACTCACCTGATATCAGCGCAAAGGTCAAATCAATCCTCATGATGACACGCAAACACATACTCCAGCTGCTCTTTTTAGAGACAAGAAAAGTTGTGGAATCTTTCCATTTTCTAAAGCCTGTGCTGTTCCATTTATGCTACATATTTGTTGACGTGCATATTTTACATTGGAAATAACATTCAAAGAGAGTCAGCAGAGATTTCCATTTCCAAGACATTCAAGTCGCACCTCTGTCTAATGTCAACAGAAGAGCTTGCACTTTTACTATGCGCCTGCACAAACCTTTAAGCCACCAAACGCACATTGGTAAGCACAATCGGGTAAAAGACCTTCAGAATAAAAACTGGCTGGGTGTTACCTGATTTTAGAAATGTCTGCATAAATATCTGAGTGTTAACTAACTGAACACGGCTGCAAAACCTATAGATGTAGCCTATTTTATATTTTAACACAATCACATGGCAATTCGTGAATAATTCGTTTTAATTTGTATGGTCTCACGTTGGCTACATTGTCTTACGATCTGCTTATGCCCTTGTGACATTATGTTTAGGGGTGGGACTTCATGCTTATTTTTTACCCCAAAATGTCTTCATAAAATTCAGATTGTATGAATTGATACGAAATCGCCACACCGCTAAATATTTTTAGTTTAGCAAATAAAAGTCCCACAGATGTCCACACATATGGTGGCAAATCATTGGATGTAATCATATGTTGATCTGGGTTCAGTACAAGTTATGTCGACAGCATTTTTGGCATACCCACAAAAACACTTTTAACTCATCTATACTTTTCTTGAAATAAATATATAAAGATAATCAGCACTACAAAACGGTGCTTAAACTGAAAGCGGATATAGCTGTAATTCTCAGTCACTGCACAACTTTAAACTAAATGAAAATGCAGTATAATTTCTTTTAAGATTCACTAGCCCTGAGCCTTAGCAATTTGAGTATTCCTGCTCTGGTGTTACAAAAGCTCGTTTGCATTATGCCCTGTACTTCGATTTTGAATTACAGATGAGCAGATGACTGGTGTGAAAGCAAGCAGTGAAGCAGGTGATGTAGGGATTTTTTTAAACAAACAGGACTAAAACATGATGACCTAAATATTATCCACTCACCAGCTTCGGGATAAGCCAAAAATACTGGTCAACGTGTCCAATTACCGTTTTTTCAGTCGAACAAAAAAAAAACTTAATTGTGAAGGGAGAGGCCGTCAATATAGGACGTTCTTTTTGAACAAAATGGCGGTGCGTTCACACGCTGCGGCTTCTCTCTCTCCCGATAGAAAGGTGTTTTCGTGTTTTTTGTCTTGTGAGTCGCAGTGTTTTTGTACGTATTCGTCGCGTCTATCTGTCTCTAAGCGCGCATACAGTCGTGAGTTTCTGCTCGATGTCGGCAGAACCACATTTTTAGAGTTAAACTCTGCGCACGCCGAAGAGCTGCGGGATCTC
>NW_015546059.1:7384-9035 GCF_001515605.1 Sinocyclocheilus anshuiensis | reverse complement strand
GGACTCTCCCACTCCCCCCTCCCAAATACTCACACACAGTCACTTTAATCAGTCTAAATAAGCTCTTTTGCACTACAAATCATTATATCTGCACTGTTGTTTACTTCACTGGTTTGCACTCTATCTGCCATGTGCCGTGTGCTGCTTTTTATATATTTTTTTACATTTTACCTTATTTGTATATTTGTATAGTTGTATTTTTATACTTAATCTGTATATCTGTATTTATGTTCTACTGTTAGTGTTATCTGTATGCACCAAGGGTCTGAGAGTAACGCAATTTCAATTCTCTGTGTGTATGTGCTGTACATGTGGAAGAATTGACAATAAAGCAGACTTGACTTGACTTGACTTGACTAAACAGGATCACTTCTGAACGGAATGCACCCGTTTACTGATTTTCCCAGAGCTCAAACAAACAGTTCACAATGGCACACACAAATCTAATATTGGTAAACCTGGCAGCAAACAACGACAGCAAAAGCAGTATAAACAATACATACTAATGGAGTGAACTACTGACCGGCTGCTTTAATCAGGCTACTGTCTGTCAGAATTGAAGTTCCACAAGACACAGACTTCCATGCAATATGAATTCAGATTCATTAGTTTATGTTACAATTAAGATGACTCTAAATATAAACACACATATTTCGGCACTTAATGTGTATTTTACATTTAAATAATGTTTCTCAGTTCGGATATACAAGTTTAAATAATTTAATGTGCAACACGTGATAGCTTACTTTTCTCAGCATTGGTGAGGATGGACCAATCACAGTCGTTTGTTATTCTCTAGTATACCGGTGGCTCAAAGGGAAACGCCTTACGATAAGAATATTGTAGAACAAACTTCGCGATGGCGCCAACGTTGATGGCTGCCTCCATGGCGTGCTCCGCAGTTGTTTTTATGTTTTTGTTAGTTTGTCCTGTCTTTAGTTATATCCCTGCAATCAGTTTCGCCAGAGACGAATTGCTGGACATTCGGAAGTACACACCACCCGATATTTCACCGGTTTTCGATTATTCTGATGTTTTGCTGGACATTGTAGTCAGGGGAGCTGCGGCGCTGATCAAACGCTTCAGGACACACAGACGGGGGAAGCGAGCCGGCGCGCTCGTGAAGCTAAAGCAGTGTGGATTCAGAACGCCGTTGCCTAGCATCCATCTGGCAAATCTCCACTCTCTACCCAACATAACGGACAAACTCCTTCTGCTCTCCCGGACAAATAAGGATTTTTCAAACTCTGCTGCTCTGTGTTTCACGGAAACCTGGCTGAAAGACGCCATTCCGGACAGCGCGTTGAGTCTGCCGGGCTTTCAGCTGTTCAGAGCGGATCGCGACACAGAATCAACGGGGAAATCACGCGGCGGCGAGACATGCTTTTACATCAATGAGAGGTGGTGTACAGATGTAACTGTGTTAAAGAAGATGTGCTGTTCAGATCTAGAAGTGCTCTTCATTAACTGTAAGCCTTTCTACTCGCCGCGGGAGTTTTGCTCGTTCATTCTCGTCAGTGTTTACATTCCTCCGCAAGCGCACGTGAGCTCCGCTTTACAGAAACTCGCAGATCTGATCACAGAGACAGAACAACAACACCCGGACTCTGTTTTAATCATTCTCGGGGACTTTAATAAAGCAAATCTTTCC
>NW_015546059.1:7090-7261 GCF_001515605.1 Sinocyclocheilus anshuiensis | reverse complement strand
AATAAAGGATGCATATCACTCTGTCCCACGAGCAGCTTTGGGGCTCTCTGATCACTGTTTGGTTCATCTTATACCCAGGGCCGCATTAAGACTGCACTGGGCCCAGGGGCTATGACTTACTGCAGGGCCCCCCATCACAATAATGATATATATATATATATTAATATATAT
>NW_015546059.1:1564-2952 GCF_001515605.1 Sinocyclocheilus anshuiensis | reverse complement strand
CCCCTCTGTCAAGCTCCTGAAGTTTGCAGATGACACCACACTCATCGGCCTCATTCAGGACGGTGACAAGTCTGCTTACAGACAGGAGGTTAGAGAGCTGGCTGTCTGGTGCAGTCTCAACAACCTGGAGCTCAACACACTCAAAACTGTGGAGATGACCGTGGACTTCATGAGAAACACCCCTGCACTCCCCCCACTCACCATCATGGACAGCACTGTGACTGCAGTGGAGTCATTCAGGTTCCTGGGCACAGAGTGTAGTCCGGACTGCTGAGCGAATCACCGGCACAACCCTCCCCACAACCCTCCCCACTGTACTCATCCAGAGTGAGTAAAAGGGCTAGCAATATTACTCTGGACCCCTCACATCCAGCACACTCACTCTTTGAACTGTTGCCATCTGGTCGATGCTACAGAGCTCTGAGCACCAGAACGGCCAGACAGAGGAACAGTTTCTTCCCTCAGGCAATCCATATCATGAACACTTGACAATAACTGTGGAACACACAACACTATTTATACACTCATACACTTATTTATCTAAAACACACACTTAGTCTACACCTCAAATTTGCACATAATATACCTGTACATACAAAACTGTCTATTGTAATATACCTGCACATACAATTGTCAATTTATATATTGTTATTCCTTATTTACTTGTTCTATTTTTTTTTTATCTGTGTTTTTGTTCTGTCACTGTCATTCTGTTGCACTGCGGAAGCTTCTGTAATGAAAACAAATTCCTCGTATGTGAAAACATACCTGGCAATAAAGCTCATTCTGATTCTGAGATCCAGCATCTTTTGAAATAGTGGGACGTAGGAGGCGAAAGGCAGAGAGAGCAGAGCTGTTGGCATTGTTGTGTGTTGTGAATTAAGTCTCGTTGCAACATAGCGTGGAACCTTTTTCTTTGTGTTGAGAATCTTGTTGTGTATTTCCTCGATTACTTAGACCTTTATTACTTTATGTTAACTATTGTTTTGTTGTTTAAGCTATTTAGTTAATTTTCTTTTCTTTTCATTCCTGTTAAGTTAAGCTGGCAAGTGTGCTGCTATTCTTTTGTATTCTATTGCAAATATTGTGAATAGCATGTCTCTCCACCATGAAGGCTGTAGGGATTGGGTGGTGGTTTTCTTTATTGTAAATATCGTTTTCTCGTTTTTGTTTTAGATAGGTAGTGTAAGGAATTTAACTCATTAATTCTTATAAGGGAATTAATCATTAATTTTATTTCTAGCTCAGGTTTTGAGAGGAATAAAGGTTCTAAAGGTTCTAGAGGTTTTAAATTCAGCCCGAGAGAATTCATAAAGCAGAGATTTTCTTATCTTTACTGCTTAAATCAATCATCAGCGCCAGTTCAGCAGATAGAAGATTTTGTTTGT
>NW_015546059.1:470-1391 GCF_001515605.1 Sinocyclocheilus anshuiensis | reverse complement strand
TTTAAAATTATACGACACCAGACAATGATTCTTTATAAATGAAACATGAATTTATTGGCTATTCTAAATTACATTGACCTAAGCTAAGACATACACATACACACACACATACATACGGTCTCTGAAGAATGAAAATGATGTTAACGGAGTTCTGAGAAGTTCCCAAAGTTCTAACTCGTTTTCACGAGTGGTTTTAAATTCAAACTGAGAGAATCACAAAGCAGAGATTTTCTTATCTTTACTGCTTAAATCAATCATCAGCGCCAGATCAGCAGATAGAATATTTTGTTTGTTACTTGAGTTTTGCTGAAAGCTGAGTTGCAACGGGGTTCCTGGTTTGGCTGCTGGAGGGAAATTCCGTTACTGATTGGTTACTGCGGTGACGTCAGGATGACGTCCTTTTGGGAGAGCCCTCGTTGGATTTGTTGCTTGCCGGGTTACGGAGGATCCTCGAAGTTCGTCTGAGAGAGTCTTTTGCTTAGCTTTAGGCTTTGAAGTTCGGCAGTCGCGGAGTTTCAACTGAAGTGTTTGAGTTCTGGAGTCTCGCTGGGGCGATGTTACGGCATGGGAGCGCTTGGTCGGCGGTCACCAAGGCGGAAAGCCACGGTTCTAGAGAGAGAGAGAGCGAGCGAGAGCTATTGAATCTGTGTTGCGGTGGGGTTTTGATCCGCGGCGTAAGTCCGTCCCACGGTTCGCTGTTCCAATCAGATAGTGGCTGCGGGGATTAGCCACGCCCTGTGTGGTTCCTTTATCATGCATGAATCACATGCTTCCAGTGGGGCGTATTCCTGCAAGTTTTAATAACTTCTTATAAACATATCATCACCGGAAAATGATGCCGAATATCAATTTTTCACTCACACCAATGTTCCGTGAATAAAACAAGCTTTCATTCAAGCTCAAACAACAGGTATTTTGCAT
>NW_015546059.1:0-150 GCF_001515605.1 Sinocyclocheilus anshuiensis | reverse complement strand
AGCCTCATGATGAGTTGATTCAGTGGCATATCAGTGTCCGTTCATGATAGAAATCCCTACATATATCCCCCTTTTGCTGGGTGAGGTTCCCATTGCGAACGTCACCGGGCACTGGAACAAGAGGCAGAGAGAACAGACACGCACAAGACA
>NW_015546058.1:184248-190827 GCF_001515605.1 Sinocyclocheilus anshuiensis | reverse complement strand
AGGTAAAGTACAGATACTCAAAAAGTGTACTTAAGTACAATACTCTAGTAAATATACTTCATTACTGTCCACCTCTGATTTTCTGTTACATCATCAAGTTTTTCTGAGCTATTGGATATGCTGAGGAATTGAGATAAGTCAGGAAGATTATTTACAATGCAGTCTTTTGTGGTAGAAGTGATGGTTCTACCATATTTGTAACAAGGAGTTGAATTTGCAACTTTAGCTATATGGAGTATACACAAGACTAGATAATGATCAGAGATATCATCACTCTGCTGCAGAATTTCAACACCATTAACATCAATTTCACAAATCTGCATCCAGGGTAGATAAAACTGAAGGCTCAATGAATGGGGCATGTGGCACATCATGTAGGACCTTTTGATTTTATCTATTGCTGACTTTGCAAGTTGCAGCTGCGTGACTAAGGAAACTACACTTTTTGTATGAGCGAGTATGTACCAGTCAATTTAAATGTACTTCACTCTGCATCCTCTGACTAAGCTCAGAACTTGTGAGTTTGCAATCGTGAGACCTATGACCTCCGGCCGGTGTGAGGCTCTAAGAAATACTGTGAGCAAATCTAAAAAACCTGATTCTGTGTCAATTGATTTTTGTTAACTGGCAACAAAACTAAGACTTTATTAGATAAATCTAAGACATACAAACTAATCTAACCCAAACACACACTCTCGTACATTCACACAGAAAGTTGCAGAAAGAGCGAAAGTGAGGAAAGAAAGAGTTTTAGAAGTGAAAATGTGAAATCCCAAGAAATCCCATTATAGCAATATGTGCAATTGCTTAGACCTGAACAACCATCAATCATTTAATTAACCCTCGCATTGAGTTTCTCAATGAGGCTGTTAAACTTTATATTAAATGCACCAGTTCAGCTAGAATCTGGAGGTACTTGCATTGCTTGTGTAGGGGGTCCCCTTTGTTGTCATCATTGCAGAAAGGGGTTTCCCAAGGTTGTTGATTGGCTGGAAGTTCATTAGCTAACGTCTTGGGCATTGGCTGATGAATGGGGTGGAGTCAGTGGGCTGGTTGAAATTTTGAGGCGAGCGCAGTTGGGGTGGGACTTGGAGACATGGCTTTGCAGCAAAACTGAACTCAGTACGCGAAACTCTCAACGAAAAAGCAAAGGAGATAAAAGTCAAAGAAAGAGAGAAGGTGACAAGACTAGATGGCATTTCTCCTCATCATGTATAAAGGAGCAGCTGGCATGTAAGCCAGAGCAGTGGCAAAGGAAGCAGCAAAAAGAGCAAAATATGTTGGTGTCCTGAGTTTTTAAACTCGGCTGTTGGATGCATCCTAAATGGTGTCTTGACCAATTAGACATTGTCTTAGCTCGGGGTGTTACTATTTTTCTCCTGCCAATACATAAATCAACATGTTATCTTATTAGTCACATGATCCGAATTTTCCCACTCTTACAGAGTATAATTCGAACACGATTTCTATAACATGAATATAATACATTTTACAAAGAATTGATTGATAGAAAAGATTGAAAGATTTAAGAAAAGATTTTTAAACACGTGCTTACCAAACACGACTATAAACCTATAAACTATTCAAGTTATTCAAAATTAGGACATGATAGTCAAATGTGTGGGTTACATACATGATATGGAGTACATACATGATATATATTTGGTGATATAGCCTAATGGTTAGAGAATCAGACTCGTAACCCAAAAGTTGCGGGTTAGAGTCTCATACTGGCAGGGATTGTAGGTGGGGGGAGTGAATGTACAGCGCTCTCTCCCACCTTCAATACCACGACTGAGGTGCCCTTGAGCAAGGCACCAAACCCCCAACTGCTCCCCGGGTGCCGCAGCAAAAATGGCTGCTCACTGCTCCGGGTGTGTGTGCACGGTGTGTGTGTGTTCACTGCTGTGTGTGTGCACTTAGGATGGGATAAATGCAGAGCACTAATTCCAAGTATGGGTCACCATACTTGGCCACGTCACGTCACTTTTTATATGATTAGTTGACATGATGCTACAGACTTCCATTCACTCCTTGCTTCATTTCATCTGAAACGACTTACCACTACAAGCACGCACAAATCAGGCAACCAACTTGACTTAATTTACTTACGCAATTGTATTGCAGATAGGGCTGCACGATAAATCGCATGCGATTAACTACACAGAGCCGTTGTTCACTAACGAGCTGCGCAAAACCATGTTCATATTTGCACGATTTTTTGCGCAGCTGCTCAGTGAACAACAGCTCTGTGGCCTCTTTAAGAAGAATCGCTTTATATATCCCCCAATTGTAAGTCGCTTTGGATAAAAGCGTCTGCAAAATGACTAAATGTAAATGTAAATGTAATGATTAGTTGCTCATAAATCCTTTTAGCATCATCTAGGTGCATATATGCATGCTGTGAAGGAGTTGGTTGTTTAGGCTTACTTCAGGCTGGCTGGCGCTAGGATCTGATTTACGATCATCCATGTTGTCTCAGGCCTCTTTGTGGAATTCGGCTCCTCGTGTTTCAACAATCTTCTGATCGAATCTTAAATTGTCTGATACACTACATGGTCATACTTCTTGGTTCTAGTAAGAACTCTAGATCTCTGCATTTTGAACCAGCTATAGAGTTTGTATATTAAGCACGCAGAGCAACCACCCATAGAGCATTACAATAATCTAACCTTGAGGTCATGAACGCATGAATTAACGTTTCTGCATTTGCCATCGAGAGCATATAGGTCATAATTTAGATGTATTTTTGAGAAGGAAAAATGCGGATTTACAAATGCTAGAAACGTGGCTTTCGAAGAAAAGATTGCAATCAAATAGCACACCTAACTAATGATGAGGAATTGACAGAGCAGCCATCAAGTATTAGACTGTTCTAGGTTATTACATGCAGAGGTTTTTGGTTCTATAATTAACACCTCCGTTTTTTCAGAGTTTAACAGTCAGAAATTACTAGTCATCCAGTTTTTGTATATGCATATATATGCATTCCGTTAGTTTTGCAAATTGGTATGTTTCGTCGGGCCGCGAAGGAATATAGAGCTGAGTATCATCAGCATAACAGTGAAAGCTGACATAGAAGATCTACATAAAACATAATCTCCATGCTGAACCAAATGACAACCTGCATGTGCAGAATAATGCATTATTTAGACCTAGGTACACCTGCTGATATCCATCAGTACATCTCAGAGACCTGCGCCATCAGAGTGGGGCCACTGGGGCAGCAGCTAATTAGGGCACTTCACCTCTGTAGAAGTCATTTGATGACACTGATGTGAGATTGATATTCACGCTTCACCTCACTTGCCATCCACTCGAGCGTGCTGTTTACTTCCCGAAGCAATTAGACACCAAACAGAGACAGCAACATATTTGAATTGAAGATACAATACACCACTGTCAGTCTTTCAGCACAATCAAAAGCTTTCTAATCACTTTTGACAAGGTCAATTTCAGCGCAACACCAATAAATGAGTTTGAATTCACCAGTTTCCTCTAAGCATTGCTTATTTGGCGTTTCAAGCGCTCTGAGATGTAAAACTCAAACAATGTAATTAGGTTGATATAAAGATAAGTGATGCATTAATACCCTGAGAAAAATCCCATAAATCAGGAGCTGCTTAATTTCACTCTTTCTGACGAAATGTCCTGATGACATTGTCTCAGTGAAAATGCAAACTTGCTTGTTTTTTCTGTTTTTCTTTCATAGATTCACAGTGACCTCTAGTGACAGAATAGGCTTTGAAACATTGGCAAGACCTGACAATGTACCTACCATGAGATGACTGTAGGCATCAAATAATGTTAGTAATAAGTAATTAGTAATTCAATCCTAATAAAGTACTGTGGCAGTGTCATTGTACCAGATAGTAACACAATGGTAGTAAATAATTACATTACAGCCACTGTAGTGCTTGTAGGGATTACCTTGGAGTGCTCTCAGTAAAACAATGACAATGGCAGTGACATAATACAGTGATGGTATCAGATGTTAATATTGTGGTAATTTTGAAAATGTCCTTTGGTAATTATGTACTGTGTTATTTAGATGAGAGTTCCAAGAATACCATGTTACTATCATGGTAAATGTCCATAACCAGACCTGGATAGATTACTTACACATTGTAATCCGTTACTGATTCCAAATTAAATGACAAAAATTGTAGTTAGTAACGTAATCCTTTACATTACACATTTTAGGTAATATAATCAGACTACTTTTAGATTACTTTAGACCTAACTCATTTATCACATTGATTTAAATAGGATAATCTTGTACCATACTGACATCAAAAAGTAAGAAAATATATTCCATTTCTTGTTATTAACAACAAGAAGTGCATTAAACATTATATTACATCAAGGTTTTCCAAACTGGTGTTTGTGAAGGAACTGCAGAGGGGTTATGAGTTTAATGAAATGCTAATAATTAATTAAATCATAAAAAAATGTTAAATTTAATATAAATCATTTTAAAGTCAATCAAAATAAAACACTTACTAAAAAAGTAAATAAATGAATGAAATATATTGTTTACCCGCATGTCATGTGACCATAAACAACATCAGAGAACTATGAACATGCAAATGATACTTATTAAAATATTTATTTTAAAATCTCAGGGGTACTTCAAGTAAATATATTAGGTGAAAGATGACAAAAAGTTTGTCATCAGAGTGCATTTTGATGTGTTTGAAAGCCTTCTAAAATCAGAGAAATACAGGGAATTCAAATAAAAATGAATGTATTCATCAGTAGTTGATGCAATGTTGAAACCTGAAAAGATTTTTGCAAATCCAGTGGTCAAATGCTGTGTCGTCACCTGACTAATGACTGGTCTTTGTGTTAAAGGGGTCATATGATGCGATTTCAATTTTTCCTTTCTCTTTGGAGTGTTACAAGCTCTTGATGCATAAAGAAGATCTGTAAAGTTGCAGAGACTAAAGTCTCAAATCCAAAGAGATATTCTTTATAAAAGTTAAGAGTCAGCCACACCTACCTAAAACGGCTCGGTCTAACACGCCCCCACATATCTACATCACTATGTGGGAAGATTTGCATAACGCTGCCCAAATGTTCACGCAAAGAAAGAAGGCGTAACTTTTATTCTGGCTGTAGTATTGTTGCTGCCGCCATGTTGTGAATGCGCTGTGTGATTCGTTGTGAAAGCGAAACTACTTTGTTTGGCCTTCCAAAAGAGGACGATATCTGCTTCGTCATGCCTGGAGCTGATCCGTGCTGGTCACTGAGGAAATACTTCAACTTCGCGCTGTCAATCCCCGGGGTCGTCACATGTAGTTGCCGCAGGCATCACAATATGGTAAGGGACGTGACATTTCCGTCTCACGCTTTCTGCTCACTCTAGCCCTCCGGCCGTTCCTCACTCTAGCCCCCGGCCTCTGCTCACTCTAGGCCGCTGTGTGTGACGCGGATTTGTTGTGAAAGCGAAACTACTTTGTTTGGCCTTCCAAAAATGGACACGACTAGAAATCAGTGGTTAAGTTGTTTTTGTCTTTAATGTCCACAAGACTTTCTGGGCCTCATTTATAAAATGTTGCGTATAAACTGTCCTAAATTTGTTTCTAACATAATTTCTCAAAAGTGCATAAGTGCGATTCAGAGAAAATGAACGTGTGCACAAAAACACGTGCGTACGCCTCTCTTCCAGAAATATTTATTTGTATTATGATTTATTCTTTTCAAAGAAGTGAGTGACACCTGAAACTGCGCAAGTGGCTCGCGTTATTTGAATCAGAATACGAAGCAATCACGTGGTTGTGTGCGAAAACGAAGCTTCGGAGTTCGGACGTCACAGATCACGTGGTTTCGGCAAAATGAATCAGGCTCCGGTACAGTGCTTCACTGTGAGATGTTTCGTTTTTTTTGATACAAGCTTCGAAGCCTCGGTGTCGAACGTCACATCACTAGTAATTATAAAACAATTAGGTTTCCAAAAGTAAGAATAAACTACGAATTAAAGTAACATTTTCAGTCATCTTATAAAAAGTGAGCCATCCTACTTTTAAAATCACTTGCTATGACAACTAATAAAAAGTTTAGTATCACGAAATTCTTGCAATACTTTAAAACACATTATTGAAAGAAAAATTGGACGTTTCATATCATAATAAAATTAATTACACTATTATGGTCTCCGGTCCGAAAAAACCTGCATGTGATTTGGCATTTCTTTATATTTACACAGTTTACTAATGCTGCTCAAATGTGCCATTGATGTACTGGCACAAAATGAATAGTGTATTTTATACAAATATAACTGATGTAAATGACAAAAACAAAGTTATGTCTCTATTCATTTTCACCGAAGCAAAGCAGCAGATGTTATAAATAAAGACATTTAACAATGTTATTGAATAGAATGCATTAAAACCGCTATTGCACGACATGGGCCTATTATTACACAGACAAAACAGTCGAGATGAGTGTATGCATTTTTTTTTTCTATTTTACGCATTAGTAGTAAATCAAGACTTGGCAAGTTCTCTTGTAAAAAAAAAAAAAAAAAAAAAAAAAAACAGCTTGGAATAAACAACAGAAACAGAGAAAAGAACTCTC
>NW_015546058.1:180317-181149 GCF_001515605.1 Sinocyclocheilus anshuiensis | reverse complement strand
CTGAAAAAAACCTGCATGTGATTTGGCATTATTTACACATTACACAGTTTACTAATGCTGCTCAAATGTGCCATTGATGTACTGGCACAAAATGAATAGTATACAAATAACATTGAATAGAATATATTAAAACCGTTATTGCACGACATAGGCCTATTCTTATAGGCTACACAGACAAAACAGTCGAGATGCGTTTCTGCATTTTTTTTTTCTATTTTACGCATTACTAGTAAATCAAGACTTCACAAGTTCTCTTGTATAAAATAATAAAAAAATAAAATAAAAAAACTACATGGAATAAACTGTGTACAGAAAGCGAGTAAAGAACTCTCAACACTAGGCTACTAAAAAGGTCAGTTTAATCTCGCAAAACCTCCCGTTAATAAAAAAAAGTCTGACTACACTGCACAAGTAATATCTTACACTGCATCTTTGTGGTTTATGATGAATTCGGTGCTTGCACGTACACCGCTTTTATTATTGCAGCTTAGATGTTCAAATAGCTGCAGTACTCCGACTTTGCCACAAGGAAAAGTGCGTGCGTCTGTTCAGACCCTGACGTGGCGGTAAGTACTTTTCCACGTCAAAGACCGTTTTTCTAAATATGAACGTTGCCGTGGATTTTAGTGTACGCACACTCTAAGATCAAATCTGTGCGTACACACATTTTATAAATGAGGCCCCATGAGTTGAAAATGTGAACTGTTGGTGTGCCTCCAGGAGTGATTTTCTGCCAGTCACTTAATTCCTCTGAGACTCAATGCTGTAAAACATACATGAAGTCTTTTTACAGGCTCTGTATGATGTCAATCCTGAGGATTTGAACAATTTG
>NW_015546058.1:175519-179305 GCF_001515605.1 Sinocyclocheilus anshuiensis | reverse complement strand
GTGGCGGTAAGTACTTTTCCACGTCAAAGACCGTTTTTATAAATATGAACGTTGCCGTGGATTTTAGTGTACGCACACACCAAGATCAAATCTTTTTTTATCTTTTTAAAAAGGAAAATTTAAAAGATGAAAAAGAGGAATTAGGGATAATCAATAAATTATTAATAAATTATTGCTATTGTGTAAATATGTAATCATGTAATCCATAAAAAAGTAACTAGTCTGATTATGAGTATTTTAACATGTAATTTAATCTAATTACAAGTACTTAATTTTTGGAATCTGATTACGCAATCCAGATCACATGTAATCAGTTACTACCTAGCTCTGTCCATAACAAACTAAGCGTAGCATAGAAACGCCATGTAACATCAGTACCAAGCAACTGTATGTATGATTTTGGAGCCCCCTACAGTTAAGTTGATTTCAGTGTTGAAACATACCTGTTGTAATTAGTGTATAGAATGGAAAAGAAACGGAAGCTGATTTTTTAACAGAAACAGATTTGGAAACTGATATTACAAGTTAGAAAATGTACATACAGTTGCTTTAAAGTGCCATGCAAATAATATTATATACTATACAGTACATATTAATATAGAGTAATTGTTGTAATAAACAAGACATAACTACCTCATTTATGAATTTATTACAAAAATAAAAAAGGACAATTCAATCAACAGTTGTAATACCAACTAAAATAACTGACATACTGTTTAAAAAGTATTCCCAAATCTTCCTACTACAACCCAGACTAAAACTAAATTAAAGAAGTCAATGTAAACAGGGTCTGATTTAAAAAAAAAAACAAAAAAAAACAAGAATAACTCCTAAGTCCAGTAAAATATTTTATCCTTTCCCCAGTGAATAAACATACCACCCAACACAATAAATTAACACCAGTACAAGTACAGTATCCTACAGCCATTATGGAGTTCCCACATACAAATACAAACATTTAAGAAAAAAAAGTTTAACCAAAACCATTCACTCAACACAAACAAAAGTCTGGGCAGCATTTTTTTTTTCTTTCTTTTTTGGTTTCATTAGAATATCAGAATAACACACCTGTGGTTTTCATAACAAAATGACTTACTAATATGCAAAGACAAAGTTATATATTTAGTTATATAATACATCAAAATAGGTTAAAATTGTTGTAAAAACATTCTTAGGTTACAAATACAATGCCAAATAAAAGCCTGTGTGTACAAACTTCAATAATTTAAACACGAAAAAAGCAAGTACTCTCACATCATGTTCCAGCCCTGATTACAGTATTCTTTTACTTTAGTTTCACACAATTTATTTTTTCAATTTTTTCCAACATCAATAAGTTATTATGCTGGGAATAATTCACGAAAATGTATAAATACTATAAAAAAAAAAAAATGTATGTACAGTACCCATTACAGTAAATCTGAAGAATAAGTTAGTGATAAGCGATTTACATTATTTACAGAAGGGGGCCAGTCAGGGATGACGATTAGTAAGGCTTTGAAATGTGTCTGCATTTGCCAGTCTTAGTCAACATCACTGAACATCACAATAGGTTCATCTTGGACTCGATTCAGATGGTTCATGGCACGGTTAAAGGCAGTCTGAACAGCCTTGCGGATGGCTGAGGTGCGGCCCTCCATCATTTTAATCTTGTCGATGGTTTTGTCAATACCGAGAGGAACCATCTTGGATTTAGGAAGCCACTGCCTGGACAAGGTAAAAAACACACACAATCAAATAAATTAATAGAAAAAAATTATAATAATAGATATCAATATACCTCCCTAGTTGATTGATTACATTAAGAACTGCAAACATTTTCTGTATTACAAATTTTCTGAAATGTTATGTGTAAATTATGTCATTAATTAAATATGCACTAATTTGCATAGATTACTAGAACAAAAACCTGAACACTGGATGAAGCCAGGTTCAAAATAATTGTTACATTGTGTTGACATATTAGAGTCAAAGGTTATTAAAAGAGATCTCTTTTTACCACCCCATAAATAAAAATACTGTCAAAAGCCAGGAAAAAAAAAATCAAAAAAATTTCTATGAACAAAATATTGTATAAAATCAGGCAAGTTATATATGAACAAACTCCTCTATAAAACCTTCAGAATACAGATTGGAATAAAATTGTAAAGTGTATTTAACAGCTACTGAAGTAGAGATTTTTATAGTTTTTTTTGCAGGAGAAAAATGTCATTTTGAGAAAACGGCCTTTAAAGATATGAATTATAAATAAAATCTACAGACTCAAATAGATAAAATGCCATAAAATAAACACTAAAGTGTTTCTAAAGTTCTCTTTCCATTAGTCTGTAAAAATACTTAATGAAAAGCCAAAAAGCCCAAAATCTCAAAATTGACAGATGTATGAAAAAAACAATTTTTGCCAGTAGTGTCTCGCCTAATTGGGTTTTTATTTGCCTAATTCTCTACAATTTTTTTTTTTTTTAATTCAATTAAATAATCAAATTACTAATTACTGTTTTCTTTAAATGATTGAAGATTAAATAATTAAACATTTAATAAATGCAAATGAGTTTCCTTCATCTGCTTTCAGCTACATTAGAAATTGCAATTGGGCTACACTGGAAAAAACCTTATACATCATAAAATTGTTAATCTATTACATGTTCTTTGCTTTTCTTTTTATTCAGCTCTCACAATATTAAATATGTTGGTCACTATGCTCTTGTGATTTAATCAATTGACTTGAATGTGCATTTTTCTGCTTGCATTTAGCTGGCTATAACTCCTTTTATTTAAGCTCTTCATATTTTATTATGTACTTTTCCGACTTGTACAAGGCTTGCTGTTGGTCTGTTGAGTTCTGTGTTGCATGGATGCAGACTTGGACTTGCCACTTGTCAAATCCATTACAGGTATGTTTGAACTAGTGGATTGCACATATACAGATGCATGCTATAAAATCTATGCTGCTGACATGCAGTATCAGCTTGGCAACTGCCCAATTGCAATACCTACTTCTGGTAATCTTACCTGAACATCCGTTTTTTTTATTTGTATCTTTGTTCTATTGCATTTTATGCTGTTGCTTGTAATTTGTTTATTTTCTCTTAGTTTATCACTGACTGTTAAATTGTCCTTAATGTTTGAATTTTTAATTAATAAAATTAATTAAATTTTTTAATAAGACTTAATTTTTTTCTGCTATCAAAACTGGAATTATGAATTTTAACTGGTATGTAACATTTTGGTGTCAAAACAGAATACAAGGTTAAATGGTTATCATGGTCTGTAGTACAAAAAAGGAAAAGTTACAAGTTAACTTCAGATGTTCAAAGCTTAGTTTGCTCAAATCTCTAAGTACGAGCAATAATAATAGTGATGTTTGACTTGGCAAATACCAATAATTAGCCTCTAAATCTCACCAGCTACGTTTGTTGTCGAAGAAGAGAACGAGGTAAAGTTTCTCTTCTGACTTGTACTGCAACTGTTCTCCAATCCGTAGAACGTCCAGCGGGGGCATTGGGATAGAGACTCCATTGTGCTGGCACCCCACTCGTGGCATGTGAGGGTCTATGATCTTTAATAAAACAAAAACATGTTACAGAAAATGAGGACAATCCTAAAAAAAGTAAAATGACTGTCATTGTTTATAAATATTACTTGGGTTATACACACGATTTACAATGACCTTTCGCTTGTTATTAAAGGGGTCATATGATGCGATTTCAAGTTTTCCTTTCTCTTTGGAGTGTTACAAGCTGTTCATGCATAGATAAGATCCCTAAAGTTGCAAAGACTAAAATC
>NW_015546058.1:166282-175101 GCF_001515605.1 Sinocyclocheilus anshuiensis | reverse complement strand
TCAAACGTGAGTTTTGAGCAATGTAGAGTAGCACTTGTTGTTTGTTGTTGCTCCGATCAGAAATGCAGACATGGTTTTATGTTTACGCGTCGCGATGCAACATAACGCATAAAAAGACAGTATAAGTCATTATAGTCAGTAATTATGTCCCCACTGGATGCAACAAATGCCTCATTTATAATGGGTTTTATTGGTTTTGTCTCATCGCACCGGGACACGGCATCACAGTATGGTAAGACTTTTCCGTCACACGCTTGAGGCTACACAAAATAATGTTATTTTTTAGCAACGTCATATGACCCCTTTAAACACATAGTCTATGTCAGGTGTAGGGTATCAGAGCGAATCAGACTTTTTAAGATTTGATCAGATTGGTGTTGAACAACCCAAAGAGCCGAATTCCACAGACAGGCCCAAGGCAGGAGCCACGAGTCTGAAGCAAGCCTAACCAACCAACTCTTTCACAGAACAGCTTGCAACATTAACACAAAACAACTCAGGACTTGGGGCAAGTAACCAAGATTAATGGTCAAAGACACAGCATATCATGACCATCACATGAGTAAAATCATTAGTAGAAACTGCGTTGGGTGGTTTCCCCCACCTAGAAGACAAAGACCAGGCTGAGATTCCTTATGAGACCTTTTAACCTCTGGTCTTCACAGAACATGTCCTTATGGTCACAGTCTTTTACAGATGTAGATGTGTGAAATGAACTCAAAAAGACTTATAAACGAATATCAGCCCATTGCTCAGGCACCATTTGGGATGTGTCCAACAGCCTGGTTTAAATACTCAGGACACCATCAAGCTATGCTTCACGTCATCGCTTCTAGCCTTCAGTCATGCTTTTAGGTTTTTCCTTGCCTTTTTGCCACCGAGTTTTGACGCTGCTTTTTAACGCTCTTTGAGCGTTCTCTGGCTTACACGCCAGCAGCTCCTCTAAAACCATGAGGAGAAAACCCATCTAGTCTCGTTACTTCTATTCTTCTACTTTAATTTATTTTCTTTCCCGTTGAGAGTTTTGTGTTCTGAGTTGTTTTGCCGCAACAACGTGTTTGTGTTAGACTAGTTTATATGTCTTAGATTTATCTAATAAAGCCTTATTTATATTGAAAAGAGAAGTATCTTGTGTTTTGTGCTTACAAGTTAATGTCTTAAGCTGCCGATCTTGTTACTGTGCTAATAAATAGTGTGACACTGCCACACAAAGACACGTTTTTACCGCTCAATATACATTAAGATGGTTTTTTATCTATATATTTAAGTTTTAATGGTTTTACATGGTGTCTTGGCCATTTTAATCCTCTTAATTATTTGATGTGTGTATGTCTTTAAAATGTTCATGGGTCTGCCTGTCATGTGGTCAATCACATGACAGGAATAAGGAAGTAAACCAGTACAAAGCAAGCAGCATGTCAAACAATCAAGGTCATTGACCAAACAACCACGCTGGATTGAGTTGTTCATGGACTTGCCTTTCCAGTATCTCACTCATTTTGGATTATCACTTTCTTTGGAATTGTATATACACCGGTGGACACTTTTACCTTGGGACTTCAACACACTGGGATTCTTAAGGACTGTTTTAGAGTACGATTTAAATGCACAATCTGCTTTTAACAGCCTAAGTTATTCTAGTTTTATTGTGTTGTTTTAAGCTCCTTGTGCATTATGCAAATACACGATTTATTCATTCTACTTTTGTTGTTGTCTCATCTTTTTAAAACACTTATTTTATCTCACACAGTTTCATCTGACCCATTTTAAATCCATGTAACTCGGCCGATCGTTACAAGTGTTTTCACTTTACTTTGGATATTAATATCCATTGCAGAATTGATGTTATACGGCTCGTTCAATGAATCGCTGGCCGACTCCGTGATCAGCCGTAAAACAGTGATTCTGTCCAAATTCCCTATAAAATCATAAATGATTCCCTTTGAGCTAAATTGACCTGTTTCCCTTACACAGGGGTGTCCAAACTTGGTCCTGCAAAGTTTAGCTCCAACTTGCTTCAATACACCTACCTGGAAGTTTCTAGTATGCCTAGTAAGACCTTGATTAGCTGGTTCAGGTGTGTTTAATTGGGTTTGGAACTAAACTCTGCAGGATAGTGGCCTTCCAGGAGCAGGACTGGACACCCCTGTTCTATGTGATCTATTGCTCTCGAGATCATTTTATTTTTTTTTTATTATTCTAATAGCGCACTTTTGTACTTGATATTCCATCTTATCCACAGGCCTTTCAAATTATAGTCCACTGACTGTGAGTGTGGACTGACATGTTTGGCACATGCACACTACCTAGTGTTCAAATCACTCGCACATGCATTCAGGCTGCATGCAGAGGTTGTGCATGGACATTAGGGGATAGTGCTTGTGACTCATAAAAATAAAAAAAAAAGAATAATATTTATTTATATATTTTTTATTTTATGTATGAATGAAATACTGCTGCATTCACACAATTCAGCCAAGAGGGCATATAATCAGAGCTAATGTTTTTCTAAACCTGGATTCTATGACAGTAGCCTAACTAGGAGAAACCCCCCTAACAGGCTTACATGCAATGAATTCTGGTTTATTTCTTTTTTTTTTTTTTAAAGATAGAAAGCAAGGGATCAATTATTTGCTTCTGGAATGCAAATTTCAAAAAAAAAATTTTTTTTTTTTTTTTTTTATTTCAAAAAAAAAAAAAAAAAAAAAAAACTTTAAAATCTGAAAAGAATGGCAAATTACAGAGAAAAAGTGTGAAATAATGACTGTTATATATAAACAGTAGGGGTGTGACGAGACACTTATCCCACAAGACGAGACAAGACACGAGACTGGGTTCACGAGAACGAGACGAGACGAGATTTTTAGACTTTTTTTTAAAGAAATCCTCAATGATGAAATATAATGATGGGAAGTTCGGATCATTTTACCGACTCTCAGCATATTCGCCGATACCGATATATCGGCGACAGGCTCATATCGGCCGATAATATTGTCAAAACGATATATCCTTATAATAGACACTATGTAAATTAGGTTGTGCTTACAGTTGAGGCACATGTGCGTGTGTGGACAGAGACGCAGAGAAATTCAAACGAGTGTAACACCACAAAAACTCAATAAAGCTTAGAACAACACAGCAATCAGGGATGGAGACTTAAATGATACACTCTTGGTTATTAAAGCTTCAGTAAAAATAGTGTATACTCTAACTTGCAAAGGCTTTTTAGTGCTAAATTTAGTGCTATACATGAAAGAAGAGAAACGCATATCTTTGCTATTGTCAGTCACATCAAAACTGACTATTTGTAAGCATTGAAAAGAATGAATCAAACAATCTGATACAATTTATGTTGGTTTTTAAAATCAGTTTTCTGTAGATGGGTCTGATGAGTATCTATTGATCTATCAATTGATAGAAAATAGAAAAATAAAAACAAGCTGCAATCTTGCAGCACTGATGTGAAAAGTGTATATGAGAAAGAATCCAGATAGATGCTAAATAGAGAATATAGATTATTATATTATAGAGACACTACAGACTTTAAGGTAATATATAATAAGAGGATAAGACTGAAGAACTACTTAAATACATCTATTATGTTTAGACTGACTAATTATTTCTTCAAGAAATTGGTATTTTTTTGGTTTCCTGAATGACAGTCATTCAGTGTATTCTGATGACGTATTTTCTACAAGTAAATTGATCATCACAAATATTTTATTTTGGCTGACTTTTAAAAGTGTGACAACTGAAGCATAGCTCATGCACAAGACTGAAGCCATAAGCACCAAGTGGTTCGGCCAAATCAGCATCAGCTCAACAGTTTAAATTATGTTAATTATGCAGGAAAGTAGTGCACAATGAGCAGGACTGGACAGACCCCAGCCTTGAGAATAGAAATAAAGGAAAGAAAGAGGTAGAAATAGCTGGTTTCTAAACATGCATAACTCAGACTCACCAGGGCAGGGTAGGAGGGGTATCCACTACATTTAGCCCAAACTAATTTGAGAGGTTCCAGAACTGTAGCAGCACTAGCAGGCATCCAAATACTGCTGTTGCCAACTTCTATAAAAGCAGGAACATCAACAACCATGTTATGATGGTGCAGACATATATGTCTATAGTGATATAGCACATAATAATAATAATAATAATACAATTTCAATACTTTTAGACCATTCAGGTAGCTATTTTTTATATAGTGGAAAATAGGGGTGAAACAGTACAAAAGAAAATAAATCTTAAAGTCACAGCTCAGTACGTTTTCAATACAGGTGGTATCTGTGGTTCAGTGGTTCACTGAACAAACTATGGCTATGTCTTTAAATTTTAATCAAAACTTTGTTAAGGATAAAAAAATCGATCTCAGCGAAAGCTATAAACTATACACTGGGAGCCCGATCACTTGCACATTACTATATTATTAAAGGCTACAATTAAAAACAGAGCCCAAACTATTCAACTGCTATTTATTTTTAGATCTCAATCAACACTCAAATTAAAAAGTGTATGCAAACATGTAAATTGCACATAAGCCAGTTTTTACATTATCTTATAAATCTAATTATAAAATTGTTTCTACAAAGCATAGACTAAAAGATCAATCTTGAAATTTAAGAATTAGTTTGTTAAAATTAAGATATATAAAAACAGAAGTTTCAAATTAAGTTCACTATGTGCAGTGGTTAAAACAACTCTGTATTTGTTTGGTACATATACATACCTAACCAAAAGACGCGTACCGAAATTGTTCTGTACGAATACGTGTGCCGTTATACCCCTTGTGGACAATTAAATTCATAATGTTTAATGCAAAAATAAATAAATAAATAAAATCTTTAAAATGATCATGGCATGTTTTCATGGATGTGGACATGTTCCGGTCCTCTAATCTGGCATCCAAATAAATGAAGAGGCATCCCAATAGTGCCATTTCTAATATTAGCACTACAACTAAAGCTGCACAATGATTTATTCATTTATCTATCTATCTATCTTTTTTTCTTTTTGAATAAAATGATGATTCTTTTGTCATTCTGAAGAAAAAAAAAAAATATTTCAGTGATTTACAAAACCACTAAATAATGGTGAAACTTTTGTAAATTTGTAATAAATTTACAAAAATAATGTCATTTTAAAAAGTTCAGACAAAATATTATTTACTTCAGTCTATTAAAAACAACATAATATTTGACTTACACCATTTGAAGGCGGTGTGCCAAATCTACTTACAAAAAAAACAACATTATAGCATAGCCTCATTTGTTTACGCTGAAATGCAGAGCAGCAAGATATTTCTTTAAAAATATCCCATCCACTGTGATTTGACTCACTGTCAAACTGAGATCAAATTACAGTTCAGTTAAAAGTGTACAGATGTGGATACCTACCAGCAGCTATTCTAGCAGCCTTGGCGAAGTTTCTACTCTCGATGCAAGCAATAATCTCATTCTTGTCCTCCACTGTGTTCCTCCGGATGAGGGCTGGCTTCCCCTTTCCACACTTCGGTAGATTAACTGCAATACTACTTAAGACAGACAAGAAAACATGATGGTGTGGTGTGGGATGCACATGAAAATAGGAATGGTACAGGGTTACAGGGGTGTGCATTTTGACTACTCAAGCACTTGAAAGATAAAACATAAATCAGCAGAGTGCTCGAGTACTTGTGGATGCAATGTGTGTTCCTGCAGCTCAAACCACTGAGCATGATTCTAGCAATGCCTAAGCCATGGATTTAATTCTCAAGGGATGAATAAAGTGATACATTAAAAAAATGCAACAATTAAAATTAAACTGTTTAGTTTTGGAAAAAATTAAAAATTATTTGGTCAGAATACAATTTCAATACAGCGCCCTACACAAATTTGGACCCCCTTGGTATATATAAGCTTAACAGGCCATAGAAAAATCAAAAATGTCTTTGGTGTTTCTGCTCATAGTCTTTCTTTAATAATATTTACAAAAAAGTCTAACCTTCAATTAATGTATGATAATTAAAAGAAGAATATTATATTGTTGAAAAAAAACGACATTGTTTTTATTATTGCCCCAACAATATGAAAAATATATAATGATTAAGATTTTTTTAACCGTTCATTTCAGCCTCACAATCTTGATAATCGTATCCTGTGTTGAAGTTACACTATGCAGATCGTGGCCTAGACTTTCATCCTTCCCTATAGAAGGTGTCTGTTCTGTGTGAACTGGCATGATCTCCTTACTTTTTCCTCCTTTCCCTCAGGACCTCCTCTCTGCTGCTGAATTGCTGCTGCTGTTGGTTATTGCTGTAGTTGTAGATTATTGCTGCTGCTGCAACCAAGTACAGGAACTTGCTACTGGCAATACTTGTTAATTGTATGGGCAATTTAATGTACACCATTAAATTCTTTCAATATGTTTTTAATATGTATTTATTTATCATTAAAAAAAGGTATATGTAATATTGTGTGACAAAAGTATCATATGGTGTGACTTGGAAAAACAGCTGTGCTGTGAGTATTTAAGACATACTGCTGCTGCACAAATAGCATATAAAATAACCCCTCAACAAAGCTGGAAGAAGAAAACAAAACAACTAAACATGAATGCTGCTGCTATACAATAATGTGGGTGGTTGACATATAAGCCTGAAAAAAAACATTTTTTTTCAACTTCAAATATTAGGCATAAAAAATATTGAGCTGTGTTGTACGGACTCTTGAATTTCCCAAAAAATATGTGGTCTTTTAGATTTTGTATTGGAAATTGGATTTATTTACCAATTTGTTGCATTTGTGCCTAAAATTGTCATATGGTGTGACATAAAAGTTATTCTATATAAAATGAAATTGGGATATACTCTCCCTAAGTAACTAACTTCACCATAAATCTTTATCATTACTATCTTAAGATTTAACATTATTTTGTGCAGATCCATTAGATTTTGTATTATTTTTCTAAATCATCATGCAGAATAAGACATCTCTCCTCAGATTTATAACAGGGTTTGTCAGAATCATTCTAAAATGTATGGAAAGGCTAACAAAATGCTTGTGAATCTTGCTGATACTATTTATTTTTTGTTCCATCGACTTTTTTATGGTTTATAACAAAAAAAGTATTTTTATTGCCACAATTCTGATTGTCACACCAAATGATATAGTGTCACACTATGATGAAATGCACCACACCACAATTTGTCAATGCAAAAAAGCGTATTTTATATGCATTAAACATTCAATTCAACTAACATTAATAAAACTAAAAATCATCAAACATACCAACATTGTTTTAAAACTTTTAAAAATGTATTTATGAAATTCAGAAATACGAGTAAATCAAACACCATCTCACGCCAAGAACCTTCAACATGAACATTTTAAGATTAGAGAGTGTGTGTTGTAACAACAATTATAATTGTTAAACAGTAAAAATATTATCAGCTTACAATTTACCTGATCGGTTGACCAGATAGCTTAAACTAGTGACCTGAGTTAAATGTGTTTTTGGGCTAATGGAGCCCAGATAAATTAACTAGTGGCTTAACAATGTGAACCTGGGTTCTGTACCCTTAGGTTTATTTAACTAATGACCTAAATAACTATGTGTGTCTGAGCCAATAACTCAAACTTACCTAGGTAGAAACGCGCACTGTGTGTATCATTAACAAACAGGGATCACACTGTAGGCTGATAGATGAAGTAACCCCCAGCAACCACCTGACTCAGGCTCTGGCGGCCTGAGCAAATAGTTGTAAATTTGTCATTCAAGAGTTGTAATTATTTATTGTTTTTCTCCCCATTAACATTCATCAATGTTACTGCAATGGAAATACTTACCTTTAACTTATTAATAAGCTAACAAAATATCTGGCAAAAGAATAAATCACTGTACACCCTGTAGTCGTGGTGTCATATGCCCAGGACTAATTCTGCCTCAAAAGCAGCTGCTTATTTATTTTGATAATTTAAAATATTTATATTGCCAAGACATATGTACTGCTGCTGCTTTGGAGAGACATGAGACTGTGTGTTTGCTATCATTGTGGCCCTGCTTTGCTAAATGGCTTAATGCTTGTGGACTATTGCTGTGTGTACCTGATCGGTTGACCAGATAGCTTAAAACTAGTGACTTGACATATGTCTTTCTGGGCTAGTGAAGTCCATAGAAATTAACTAGTGGCTTAGCATTGTGAAACTGGGTGCTGTACCCTTAGGTTTATTTAACTAATGACCTAAATAACTATGTGTGTCTGAGCCAATAACTCAAACTTACCTAAGTAGAAACGCGCACTATGTGTGTCATTAACAAACAGGAATCACACTGTAGGCTGATAGATGAAGTAACCCTTAGCAACCACCTGACTCAGGCTCGGGCGGAGTTGTAATTTTTTTTTTCCCATTAACATTCATCAATGTTACTGCAATGGAACGTTCATTTCAGCCTCACAATCTTGATAATAGTATCCTGTGTTGAAGTTACACTATGCAGGTTGTGGCCTAGACTTTCATCCTTCCCTACAGAAGGTGTCTGTTCTGTGTGAACTGGCATGATCTCCTTACTTTTTCCTCCTTTCCCTCAGGACCTCCTCTCTCCTTGCATGGCCAGCATTGAGTCTTTCCCTGTATTTTTTGTGTCCTCTCTTTACTTGACATTTCTGCCTGACACAGACAAAAAAATTGCATCTTTTAATATGTAAAGCATGGCAAACATGGTTAAATTAAGTATAAAATTGAAAAGGAATATATTAATTGTATGGGCAATTTAATGTACACCATTAAATTCTTTCAATATGTTTTTAATATTTATTTATTTATCATTAAAAAAGTTGTATG
>NW_015546058.1:165619-166080 GCF_001515605.1 Sinocyclocheilus anshuiensis | reverse complement strand
TGCTGTACATGTGGAAGAATTGACAATAAAGCAGACTTGACTTGACTTGACTAATTAGGCATATAAGTAGCTAGGCGAATGCCTATTTTACTTTAACCCCGTGTCTATGCCAGACGCGAGCGGCATAACATGACAAGTCAATAGACCCATTACGATAGGTAAAGCTGTCCGCAACGTATGCAGTGCGATACTGCTAAAACTTCTGCTACTGCTGCTATTGATAATATTCACTAACATTTCAATACTGAGTTGAAGTACATGCTGTTGCCGTTAAAGGCAGGGGAAGCGATTTCTGGTAGCCAATGTTGACATTTGAAATCACCAAAACAAACACGCCCCTACACCAAAAGGGTCTCGCCCCTATTTTGATAGCTCCGCCCCAGACATACGTACGCAACCCAGGCAACGATTAGTTATGTGAAACAAAGCAAAACCAATGTTACACCGTGTCTACACCGGAC
>NW_015546058.1:160269-163084 GCF_001515605.1 Sinocyclocheilus anshuiensis | reverse complement strand
CCTCTGACGGACTCTCCCACTCCCCCCTCCCAAATACACACACACACTGTCACTTTAATCAGTCTAAATAAGCTCTTTTGCACTACAAATCATTATATCTGCACTGTTGTTTACTTCACTGGTTTGCACTCTATCTGCCATGTGCCTTGTGCTGCTTTATATATATTTTTTTATATTTTTTTACATTTTACCTTATTTGTATAATTGTATAGTTGTATTTTATATTTAATCTGTATATCTGTATTTATGTTCTACTGTTAGTGTTATCTGTATGCACCAAGGGTCTGAGAGTAACGCAATTTCAATTCTCTGTGTGTATGTGCTGTACATGTGGAAGAATTGACAATAAAGCAGACTTGACTTGACTTGACTAATTAGGCATATAAGTAGCTAGGCGAATGCCTATTTTACTTTAACCCCGTGTCTATGCCAGACGCGAGCGGCATAACATGACAAGTCAATAGACCCATTACGATAGGTAAAGCTGTCCGCAACGTATGCAGTGCGATACTGCTAAAACTTCTGCTACTGCTGCTATTGATAATATTCACTAACATTTCAATACTGAGTTGAAGTACATGCTGTTGCTGTTAATGATAATGTTGTGCAATGTTGTTAATGCAATCACAATGTTGTAGTAGGAATTTACTGTGCGAGCTGTTGCGGTTGTAATATTTAATCAGAATTTACGAATCATAATCTACTGCTGCTGCACGAAACCTGCTGTTAAGACCTGTTGAATAAGCAAAGTAATAAATGCCTATTGCACTTTAAAGAGTTCATTTACCCTCCATGAGTTATAACTAAAATTTCATGCAACTAAAGCGCTTTCTGCTGCCGCTGCTATATTAGCAACAATAATAATATGACTTGCTATGCATGCTGCTGCTAATATTATTTCTAACCTTGCATCTGAATTTGCTATGTATGCTATAAAATTTGCTAACATTGCGATCTGAATAGCTATGCATACTGGCTGCTGCAAAAAAAGTACTTAGAATTGCTACTGCCCCTTTATTAAATAAACAAACAACCAATTAAAGGGGTCCTATTACGCTTTTTCACTTTTTCAACTTTAGTTAGTCTGTAATGTTGCTGTTTGAGCATAAAAAAAGATCTGCAAAGTTACAAAGCTCAAAGTCCAATTCAAAAGGAGCTATTTTATTTAACAAATCACTTTTCAAAAACTACAACGAACGACTCGTTTGGACTACAACACATATTTTCCGGTATTTATTATATCACAAATACCGACGAATGGGAAGAGATCTGGTTGAGCTGCACTAGAGAAGGCAACGAGTGTTATCACTATGTCGGAGATGCGCTAGCTTTCCCCAGGCAGACGAACTTAGAGTGGCTACAATCATCCGGGTTTAAATCGCGCTCAAATTGATTTGATTTTGACGCAATATTTACACTGAAGCTCGCAGGCGGCTATGGTAAGAGGCATGACATTTCCCGACCAGGCGCTGAGTGGTGCCAATCACTACACACACTGGCCCAGCTAACCAATCACTGCACATTTCGTATTTCAGAAGGTGGGCCTTCATTTGATACAGGAACTATTCGAGCCGTTCGTGCCAGACTGGGGAGAGAGGTGTTGTAATAATGTAAAATATGTGGAAAATGTTTTTCGAACAACCTAGTATGACAGCCTGTTCTAGTACACCCCCAAAACAAAATCAAGACTTTGTAAAAGAGCATAATAGGACCCCTTTAATGCTTATTTCGCTTTGAAGTGTTCTATAAGCCCTGTTGAATTGAATAGCAAAGTAATAAAATGCCTATTTCACCTAAACGTTCACTACCATCCAAGCGTTATCTTATCACTGAAATTTCATGCAACTACAGTTACTTACCCTCCGTGAATTATCACCATAGTATATACTGTATAAAAAACAGGTTATCACTGAAATTTTATGCAACTAAGTACTTTCTGCTTCCGTTCTATATTAGCAGCAATAATTGGATTGTCATGCAGACTGCTGCTAATATTTCTAACGTAGCATCTGAATTTTGCTATGCATGCACGCTGCTGCTATTAAAATTCACTAAACTAGCGATCTGAATAGCTATGCATACTGCAGCTACAGCTACACAAAGGTACTTAGAATTGCTATAAGCATCTTTATTAATAAGCAAACGCAATCAAATAATGCCTATTTCACTTTGAAGACTTCACAATATCTACTGTAAGCCCTGTTAAAAATAAGCAAAGAAATAAAATGCCTATTTCACTTTAAAGAGTTACTTACCCCATGCGTTATCACTGAAATTTCAAGCAACTTAAGTACTTTCTGCTGCTGCTGCTATATTAGCAACAATAATTTGACTTCCTGCTGCTAATATTATTTCTAACATTGCAGATGAATTTGCTATGCATGCTGCTTCTATTAAATTCGCTACATGCGATCTGAATAACTATGCATACTTCTGCTACAGCTGCACAAAGGTACTTAGAAGTTAGAATTGCTATAAGCCCCTTTTAAATAAATGAAACGCAAATGATGCCTATTCGCTTGAAGAGTTCACATACCATCCATCTTTAGTCACTGAAACTTCAGCAACTATGGTCTACCAACTGCTGCTGCAACTAAAAGCATAATTTGAGTTGCTATGCATACTGCTATTAATAATTCGCTAATAACGCAATCTGAAATTACTGCTGCTACACTCCATGAAATTACTAGAATTGCTGTAGCCCATCCATGCATTATCACTGAAATTTCATGCAACTAAAGTACTTTCTGCTGCCCCTGCTGTGTTAGAAATAATAATTGGTTGCTATGCAGACTGCTGCTAATATTATTTCTAA
>NW_015546058.1:157767-159343 GCF_001515605.1 Sinocyclocheilus anshuiensis | reverse complement strand
TACAGCTGTACGAAAGTACTTAGAATTACTATAAGCGTCTTTATTAAACAAGGAAACGCAAACAAATAATGCCTATTTCGCTTTGAAGAGTTCACAAAATCTCTGTACGCCCTGTTATAAATAAAGTAATAAAAGCCTATTAAAATTTTTAAGAGTTACTTACCCCATGTGTTATCACTGAAATTTCATGCAACCAGATACTTTCTGCTGCCGCTGCTATAAACAATTTATAATTTGTATTATAATTAATAGTTTGACTTGATTTCCTATGCATACTGCTATTAACAATTCTCTAATAACGCAATCTGAATTCTATGATACTGCTGCTACACTCCATGAACGTACTACAATTGCTGTAAGCCCAACTGAATACACAAATAGTAAATTCTAGTTTAAGAGTGTCCTACTATTAGCTACATTGTACATGGGCTACTGATTGGAAATGATTTATTATTAGTAGTAATATTATATTTTAAACAAATTCATGATTAATTATATTTAAACTATCACTAAACATGACTTTCATAATAAACTCTTCACTATCACTGAACCAAGGTAATGAGTTAAATAGAGATGTGGCCCCTTTAAGAGTGAGCGCTCCCTCTTCTGAAGTGCATTGCAATGCGGCACGAGTAAACGTATGAGTGGGTACATTATTCTCTGTTGCTCATTAAGTTGTTATGGTTAAATAGGTAAGGCTGTTGACAATATGAGGTTTATGAAAGACAGTTATATGGGTTCACCTGTGAACAACTGTGAAACACCAACTGCAAACCGGCCCCACTACACTCTAAAAAATGCTGGGTTAAAAAGGGACAAACCCAGCTATTGGGTTGTTTTAACCCAACTATTGGGTTGTTTTGACCCAGCGGTTGGGTTCAAAACATCCCAGCGCTGGGTTATATTTAACCCAGCATTTTTTAGAGTGTAGTGAGGTGTGCATCCGTTTGTGGTTGATGTAGAAATGAATGCCCACAGAAGATATTAAAAGCATTGGAGATTTCGGGCATATAAAGTAATCCCCAATTCACTTTACTGTTCTAAAATCCACGGCGCTTGACGTTGTATTCTCACATACATGAACTAGAAAAACCGCTTGCTGCTGCTAATGCTACTGCTGTTATATGAACAAGACATGCTTAGTAATTACTCCTCTCGCGAATAACCTGCGCGTAGCTTTACAACTTTACAACTGTTTTCTAGTTTAAAAAAGTAAATCTGACGAACGCAAAAAATGCACTGAAATCAGAGTGAAGACCGTTTACTTATCTAACTGTTGAGTTTTAGAGAAACTCTGAAAGTGCGCTGCAAGAATCTCAAGTGAATGCTAGCCAGCCATTTAAATGCAAGGCAGTAAGCTCATTGGCTGCATATGCAGCATGAACCAATCAGCTTGTGCCAAGTCGTCCAACTCTCTGAATATCATCAGTTACGTTAACAACCCGTCAGCCTCCATCTATAGTTTTATAGTTAGTTAGTAACTTTATCTCCTAGAGGAAATTTTGTAGTTTCATGACTGAACTATATATCTATATACTATCTCTCTCTCTCTCTATATATATAGATATAGATAGAG
>NW_015546058.1:155703-157665 GCF_001515605.1 Sinocyclocheilus anshuiensis | reverse complement strand
TATATATATATATATATATATATATATATATAGTCAACATTTGAAGTGGATCAAAAAAGGTAATCAAAGTTAACCTAAGACAAGAAGGCATTTTGGTTTTAGGACAACTTTGATGAAAGGTTTTGATCCACTACATAAAATATCCACTACAGCTTTTTAGTGAGGATGTTAAACAGTATTAAATTAGGGTTTCATAGGCATATTGATACACCATAACTAAATTTTGGCTAAATTGTATAGCCCTAAAAACAAACACAGCAAACCTGTATTTTATTTTTGGCAATGACAATAGCAATTCAAAATTCAGAAAAACGCAATTAGATTTTCCCCCACATGATGCAGCTTTTCTAAACACCATTTAATTTGTCTTCACATCATTTTAATATTCCTTGCGAGACATGAAATAAGCAAAATGCTGTTGAAAATCATTTTTGATGGAATATAGCATGTCACCTCTGTACATTGCATCCTTTCAAAAGTACTTGTCAACAACCCACCTGCTGCTGGAGGACATGCTGGATTCAGATAAGCACCTGCGCCGAGGCTCCAACTGCCTACTAGAATCCAACTCTTTCTCCGGCTCCAGATTAAAACCATTTGACAGCCCTGAAAGACACAAGGAAAAGAGAAAGAGAGAAATCCTTCCCATTTAATCTAATGAAACTAGTGTTGAAACTAATAAAGAAACTCACAAAGGTAAGTAGTTCAAGCAAGCACAGTAGTGGTTACTACTGTGCTTCCTTGGAACTACTTCGCTTTGTGAGGCTTTAATAGCAGACAGGTTGTTTATATGACAAATCACACAGCACATGTCTATTACTAACACGCAAGACCACTGTTTGACCCAGGAAATCACCCGATATTACACTTTCCCATGATGCAATTCTAGTGACCTGATTCTAAAAAGCCTTCAATGCACTTTGGCCTGTCAAAAAAGTGCATTTATTATTAATGTGCATTTATATCAATCATACTGTATATATGTCTTGCCCTTTTTGTTTGTTTTCCTGCAGTTTCTACCTGGGTCCAGGCGTTTGATGGGCGGTTCGTCCTCAACACTGTCTCTACTGGTACTCCGTGGTCTCTTCCTAGAATGAAGTAATGTCTCTAGGCGTGGTATGACGACTGACAAGAATGTTTTTGTGCCTAGTCGAGAACTGCCCTTTGGAGTTTCACCACCTCTCATGGGCTTATGAGGGCTTGTGCTTTTTGATTTGTGGAAAAGCACAGACGTTCGTCGGTTTACTGGGCTTGATGGCTCGGCCAGAGTTGATGTAGCTAATACACTGACATCGCTGTCCTCTAACTGCAGATGGGAGTGTCCATTGAATGGCTGGGAAATGCCATCCTGGTGGTGCCGGTTTTTGTCGGGACTGGGTTCAATGGGTTTCAGTTTGGGTGGTTCAGAGTGACATCCCGCATTAATGAAGGGCGGCACAGAAACAGATGGCTCAAGCTTAGGTGGGACAGATTTATCACCTGCCATGAAACAAAGAAATACCGTCAAATATTATACGAAAAACAGTGTGTGACAGATTAAATTCAGTGACGACAAACTAGATTTTTTACATTTTCTCAGAAAGAACAAACTAAAGTTTTTACATTTTCTCAGAAAAATCTGATCAGTATTATAGGTGGTTGGCAGGATAATGCTATCAAGTTGCTAGTGTGTGTTTACAGTGCAATGTCATGCAGTTGCTAAGGGAGGGTTTTTCAATCCTACTCCAGGAGGGCCACTGTCATGCAAAGTTTAGTTTTAACCCTGATCACACTCATCTGCCTGTAATTTACTAGTAATTCTGAAGACCATGTTAGCTTGTTCAGGTGTGTTTGATTAGGGTTGAAATAGGACAGTAGCACATAGGGATGGGTATCGTTAAGATTTTAACGGTATTACTACTCTTACCGATACTGCCTATCGATTCGGTACTTTAACGGTATTCTTATCGGTACTTTTTGTTT
>NW_015546058.1:152830-155176 GCF_001515605.1 Sinocyclocheilus anshuiensis | reverse complement strand
ATCTTACAACAATCACCGATTGAGCTGATTCTGACGTTAAGTTTGGGTTTTAGGGAGGAACGAATGTGCACTGCTGTGAAGGAAAAGAAGTTGTGCAATACGAAACGCAGCTAGTTTTTAATAGCTTTACCTCATGTCTTCTTTTGTATAATCCTTAGAAGCCAAAATCGAAATAAAAAAAATAAAATTAGCTTAATAAAACAGGCACAGGCCTAACGTGTAAGCAGATGTTTGAATGTTCAGTTCTCTCTTCTATCATAATTAAGCAGGGCTTTCATGTTGCGCGTGCAAAATGGGAGGAGGACGATTTAATGTTAATAAAATTCACAATTCATTTCAGTTCATGTCTCAGAATGTGTATTTTTTGTTTGTAATTTCACAGTTGTAATAACATAACGTGAAAGTGCCGCTTTTCTATCGCGAATGTGCCGAATCTGCTGATGTAATTACAACCGCTAATGATAGACAAGGGGAGGGGGAGGCCGGGGGAGAGATGAGCTCTCGTGCCTCGGTTGGTAAAAAAATTAGCCAATCACCATCGAGTGTTCACTTTCAGTCTGCCGCTGCGCTGATAATGTACCAAGTACTTATGATGAGTAGCAATATTGAATATTTGATCGCCAACAGATTTACCAAGCTGTCATTCAAACAATATATATACAAATTAAAAAATTAAAAAAAGGGAAAACAGCCTAAGCTGGATATAGGCTACAGCAGTCGGCTTAATTAAATGGCGCAACAGGCAGCTCTCTTTTAACACAGACTTTTAAGAAGGGATGGATGTTTGCTTCAAGTGATAGGCCAGGTAAGTGAAATTATATTATCTTGCTGTATGTGTGTCATTTTCTTTAAGTTTTCTGACTAAAAGCAACTAAAAACCATTTTAAAGTGGTTAAGCAAATAATAATAATAATAATAATAATCGACAGGGATCCCAGACCAATACAATTAGTGTGCCTCCTCTATTTTAATACCCACGAGCCGCCACTGATCCCTAGTAGCACATCAGGAAGAGGATTGAAGAACCATGTGCAAGTAGAGTGCTCTTGGTGGTTACTAGTGTTTTATTGTGGTTGCTACATCAATACAGCAAGGTTCCAAAGAGTGTTCCATATGGCTGCACAATATTGGAAAAAACAATATTTCACCAGATGACATGAATAGCTTGAATGACCTGAATATTTGGAAATAATAAATAATTCTAGAATGATTTGTGTGATATTGTAGGGGAATGCATTTGTATAAGAAAAAATAAGAAAATTTAAAAGAGCTGAAATTATTTTTATTTTTTTACAAAAATAGTGTAAACCATCCTTTTAAGGCTGAATGATTTGGTGGAAAAAGTTTTTGACCTATTTAGCGTCACTATAAAATAAATATGATTTTATAGTGATTATTATTAAATAAAAGTATCAAAAAGAACTATCCTGTAATAATAAAATATTTAATAAAAAACAATTTCATTTCATAGAACAAATCTAAACTATTATTTATCTAAACTAAACTATTAGTTTAGTAACCATGTTAACTATTTTTTTTTTTAAGTTAAAAAGGATATTTTTTTCCCCAGAGTGAAAAACAGTCTGTTCATTCACACACAACACCAAGCTTCAATCTGAAAACTGAGGTGCATTTATTCATTTGATTAAAGGTCCCATATTTTACACCTTTCTGGAGTTTTATTTTAGGTTTTGATGTCCTTAAGAATATATATTTGCGGTATAAGTACCAAAAACCATCTACCGGTAAATATATTTTTACAGCTCCTTTCTCAGAAGCTCTGCTGAGAACAGGTCGATTTTGGCCTGTCTAATTAATATTCATGAGCCTCTCTTCTGATTGGCCTGTTGTGTTCTGAGTGACGCACGGCCAGGCCAACCACAGGTAACTAGGGTCAGTCGACGTCACAGCGCTAGCTGGAGGCAGCAAAACAAAGGGGAAACTGGAGGCGGCCCATTCAAACCAGTGCAGATTCGGCTACATAAGGAGCTTAAAATATCATCTTTTTGTGATTCTGGGTGCCAGAATCGACGTAATACAGCCTCAAATTAGAAATTTGATCGCATAACTGCTGCCACTGCCAGACAAAAAAAACGCGATAAAACGAGCAGACTGGACAGAATGGATCGTCAAAAATGCTCGCGTTTGCAGCGCACACTTCTTATCAGAAAAGGTTAAATAAAGTATTGTCTTTTGTTGTTATGGGCGCGTCTACAGATTTCTTGCCATATGTCTATGTTTCTTGCACCTCACGATTATGTCGTGTATGAAATAATGTCTGTGTGCATGTGTATAAAACAACAAACTGACGATTTATATATAATCATTTGTAATTGTATATACATT
>NW_015546058.1:143233-152163 GCF_001515605.1 Sinocyclocheilus anshuiensis | reverse complement strand
CATGAAAAAAGCCAGGAAATGTCAGTTTTGACAATATGGGACCTTTAAATCGCAGCATTTGCGTTTTGATAATTTACACAAACCATATGCCATAGCAATTTTTTTATGTTTTTCCCAATACATCATGCAGCCCAATTCCAAAGAGTGTTTTTACAGTATTGTTAGGTAGTTGCTTAAGGCGTTACAAGTCTATTGTAAGTCAATATTTTATTTTTCACCTCTTTAGACCACTTCAGGTTATAGCTTAATTTCCTTGACTGATCTTTCTCAGAAACACAATGCAATAAAACAATGAACCTAAAAACCTGGACTAGAGACAATGAATGGCAATGTCCTGGGTGTGCACATCACAGAGGATCTCTCCTGGACTGACAACACCTACATGTGGAAGAATTGACAATAAAGCAGACTTGACTTGACTTGACTTGAAGCCAAGGGACAGAATACCATTTGAATAAACATCAATCCTCATCCACCCTGAGCTCCCCTCTTCCTCTCCTTTTCCACTAGGCTCAGATTATTAACAAGTTTGCTGTACTTATCTTTTTCATTATATGTCTCAGTGCAAATCACTTACCTAAATTAATAGTGATGCTTACCCTAGTCAATACCAAAAACACAAACTGCGATTTTAATCAAGTAATTTGCTTGTTTATATTATGTGTATTTTGGGGCATTTAAGTGTTTATTGATCAGGACAGCTTAGCAGAGGCAGGAAGCGACAGGAGAGGGATAGGATCAGTATGACCATGAGATGGGACTTGAACTTTTAATAATTTAATTAATAATTTATGCATTTAGCAGACGCTTTTATCCAAAGCGACTTACAGTGCATTCAGGCCATACATTTTTTACCAGTATGTGTGTTCCCTGGGAATCGAATCCACGACCTTTTGCACTGCTAACGCAATGCTCTACCACTGAGACACAGGAACTTGAGTCGTTTGTTATGTCAAAGTGATACCCACAAGGATTTGACCAATGTTGAGCTGGTTAATATTTGAAAAAACATTTACACTAACATTTTTCAAACAAACCTTTTTGAAGGATATGGCCGGCTTCTTCTGCAGCATTCTCCAGTTCAACAGCACGAAAAGCCTTCTTCAAACTCAGCTCCATCCTCACATCACTAATGATTTTCTTAAGCAGCTTTAGTCGTCTGCTCCGTGATGGGCTGGATTTCATTGCTGTAGTCAGATCCAACTTTTCCAGTAGCTCCCTCAGCTGCTCTTCCAATGACATGAGCTCTCGATTGGCTGGAACCAATAAGTGGTCCACTGAAAGAGTAAAAAGGCAACAATTTTTGAATGATTTGTTAAAATGTAGGGATGATAAATGCAAAAAATGTGATCATTCTGATCTGACATAACATTCAGATTTACTGATTCTATTAGTGATTCTTAGTTTCAAGGAAGCACTAAACTGAGAAGTAAGTCGCATGGTGACATTTGACAAGAAACATCATTGGTTAAGACAAAAAGACATGCTTGAATAAGTACATTTGTTTAGCTATATTTTGAAGAACACATGAAAGAAAAACAGTGGGTATGCATGTGTGATTTTCATTTTGTTTTACATGTACACATATCCAATGATCTTATACTATCACAGGGGTTGCACTGAGTGTAGTTTGCTTTATGTCCACAAGGAATTACCTTTTACAAATCATACCAAGCAAAAGACCATTGAGACTACAGATTTTGTGCATTTACCATCTTCCCAGGAGAAAGGTGCAGATGGCTCGATCTTAGGTGGTTCAAGCAGGTGCATGCCAGTTTCAAAATCAAAGCCTATTCTCACAACATCTCTGCGAGTTTTCCTTAGCACAGCTCCACCCTGGTCTCTTAATCTACCAGCTGCCCTGTAGAAGAATGTATCCTTGCCATTGTACTTCATGCAGTTTTCAATAATGAGATTGAAGTCAGCTTCAAATTTATCCAGATTCTTGTAGCCTTGTGCATCAATGCGTTTCCTCATGGTGGAAAAATCCATAGGGTGCAAGATGTGGTCCATATAGTCAGGCACCTGTGAGGAACACACAAAAAAGGATGAAATTCTGATCAGTGACAAAAAAAAAAAATAATAATAAAAGTGAAAAATACTAAATATTAAAAACATGTTGTTGTATTTTGAATCAATAATGTATCAATAATGACAGCATTGTGACAAACACAGTAAGATTTTTTTTTTATGTGCTTCCAAATTCCAGAAATCGTTCTTGATTTATTATAAGTGTTGGAAACAGTCGTGCTGTTTATTTATTTAGTTTTTGAACCTGTGATACTTTTTTCAGGATTCTGAAGATTTTTAAGGATTAATAGTAAATTTCAAAAGAAAACAAACCTCTTTAATGCTAACAGGCTCTGCAAAAATATGTGCTTGGTCTTTCTCCTGTAACTGATCCAGCACAGTCCTCAGAAGGACAGTGAAAGGAGTGAGTTGGACCTCCATTAATGTCTGCTGAAGCATAATCTGCAACATAACCACAAGAGTCATCAAGAACACAAATATGCAAACAATTAACATTAGCAAATGTTACCGTTACAAAAACTTGTCTTGATTTAAAGCAGCATATTGTTCTCGCACCTCTTCTTTCTTGAGTTTCTCTCTCTTCCTTATCAACTCTAGCAGGAGTCTTGCTCGCTCAAGGTCATGTCTCATCCGTTGCCACTCCTTCAGCTGCTCCTTCAATGCTTCAGTTTCCTCTTCTGTCTGTTTCTGTCATTACAATGTTTTCAAATTCAAGCAAACTATGTTATTAAAATGTAAAAGCATGCATGACCATGTGTCAGTGCTGCTTGAAGAAATATTTCACCTAAAAATGAATATTTGCTGAAAATTTACTCCCCCTCAGACCATCCAAGATATAGATGACTTGGTTTCTTTATTGCTTGCTCACTTGCTCAACAGTGGATCCTCTGTAGTGCATGGGTGCCATCAGAATCAGAGCCCAAGTGATGTAACACTACATTTTTCCAAATTTGTTTAGATGAAGAAGCAAACTCATCTGTCTATTTGGCCTGAGGGTTGAGTAAATTTTTAGCAAATTTTCATTTTTGTGTGAATTATTATAACGCTGCATAAGGATATAGTCAAACCAAAAATTATTCAGACACCAGATATAATTTTTGATATTTTTTTACTAGTGGGTACAGGGCACTATAGTTCATTTATGTAAGTGAACATAGCAAAATAAAGTGAACTGACATATTATACCCAAAAATTCTTTATAAAGTGGACTACCAGTAAAACTGATAAAAAATTTGGGACGAAAAATTATTCAGACACTTTGACCTGACCATGTTTTGCTTAAGTGTTTTTTCTTTAATTGCTAATGCGAACTTTTTACACCACAGACTGAACAAAATTAAGCATTGCTTGGTAATTGGTTGACCTAAATTGGTATTATCTAATTGTGTACTTAAATTTAACAGCTGAATAATTTTTGGTTGATTGTAATCCATTACATACCTAACCTTTCTATGTAATGGATTACAATCTGACATTATCAAGATGAATTTGTTTATCAAGTTACCTGACATTATAAAGATTTGTTTTGACACAGTTTAACTCTGAGTTCTTGTCATATTTTTTTTTTTACCATTTTCTAAACTATAGTGAATAAACTGTGACAATGTGAGAAATGTTGAAGGTGTCTGAATAAATTTTGGTTTGACTGTACTTACCGGCTGTGTGTTTTTCTGGGAATGTAGGCTAGTTTGGAGGCGTCTGTTGAGTGGCACTCCATTCCTTGAAAGTCTTTTAAGCATCCAATAATTCAATACAAGTTCACCAAATGCCGCCTTCTTCTGTAAAGAAACTTGATTGAGGATTGTGTTTAACCTGTAGGAGAATATGACAGTATACAATTAAATGAAAAGTCTTGATATTTGCACTGAAATGACTTAAGAGTCCAATATCTCACCAGTTTTTGTAAAATCAAAGATTTGAACAAACCTTTCAGGTGAAAAACTGGGTACAGATGCATTTGGAACTGGGCCTACAAATTCCACCTCATTGTTTTTAAGTCTCTTCTGTTTTTTTAAACTTGTCCTGCTGCTCTTTTTGTCCACTGACTGACAAAGTCTGTCATTTGTCTTAGTTTCATTATAAATTGTAAGAGGTCTTTTAATGGAGCCATTTGGGGTGTGGGCCCCACAGTAGGCTGTCTTTTTCACCGAGAAAGTGGGTACACCTGAGTCAGTCAACTCTTTAATAGGCTCCATTTTCATAAAGAGACCAGCCTTCTGTGCACAGCTGACATGAAAAGCAGTGTAGCAGTTCGCTTTGTGGCACTGGATACAAGCCCCAACACCTTTTTCTTTACAGAGGTAGCAGGTAAGCTTCCATCGAGCTGGCGGAATATTTGAAACACCATCAATAGGCTCAATGAAGACCATGTTGGAAAACCCAACCTCGGGAACCCATAAAGCACAAACAACATGACCCCACTGGTCATCTTCTGTCTTTTTGACCGCTCCTCCCTTGTTAGGGCAGAGGATGCAGTTAGCGGGTTGTGTTGGGGACTGCAGACAATGTCGGCAAAGCCACTGTCCCTCTGGAATATATGGAACACCATAACAATCCTGATGAACAGCTAGATTGCACATATCGCAGAACAGGATGACATTGCTGTCCATGCAGTCTCCATCCATGCATATGCAGCAAACAGCATCTTCATCGATTAAGGACTGTAGACTCTGTTGGCACTGAATCTCTAAAAATGATTCTTTTTCAAAACGGTCAAGAAGGAACTCAAAGGCATTAGGGGAAACCGGGTTAAGACCTTCATTCTTTCTTTTCTCATTGATCAGCTCAAGCCAGGCATAGTCCTCTTCGTCCATATCATATTCCACCTCCTCATTTAGCTCTTCTGAAGTTTTCTCCTCATACTTGTAGTATGTAGAAGGTCTGCGTGGGATTGCTGGGAGATTGTAATCCACTGTGCGGAATTTGGGCTCGGGAAGAGTGCTGCCTTGCACTAAAGCATTTTGTGCGGTGACAGCAGTGCTCTTTTTCTTCTGGCTGTTTCTGAGGCGTGCAGAACGTACCAAAACCTGCTGGTGTTTTTCAGCATTCTCCTTATTGCTGGTACACTCCATAATTTCCTGTGCAATGGGATCCTCATCCGTGATGATGTAGAGCTTGTCAAAGATGCTGAACCGGTGCAACCGGCCATTAACTTCTAGTTCGATCATTCTCTGGGCCTGGGCGTAAGGCAGCATCTCACGGTTTGAGGAAAGTTTGATAGGGGAAGGTAGCCACTGAGGGGAGAATACTTTGTGAGGTAGAGATTTTCTCTTCATTGGGGATCCTTACAAAGCTGAAAAGTTAAGAACCAGTGTTATTCCTAATTCAACAGTGCATTTGAATTATATGTTGATGCAACCCACAAAAATTAAACCATGCTGATTTACTTGACTGAATCTAAATAATCCATGTCACAGTGGAGGAAGTTATTCAAAAGTACTGTTACCAAGGTACAATGATGCTTTGGTACTGTTGTATACAACGGCACTGAAGCCGTTTCGTTTTCTAAAGTTCCGTTAAAAGCTATTTCTACTTCAACTACAGTTTTATCAAGGGATTATTAGGTTACTACAAGATAGCATTGATTAGTATAGCAGCGTAGGCGCAATTAGGTCGCATTTTCGGGCATCACAGGAGAGATCAGAGACACCATTCGGACGTACAATTCAAAACATTTTGGCCATTTTACGTGCATCCCAAACATTCGAATCGAAACATTTTTTCAACATCACGGCAGCGTTTTGGGGGTCGCCTATCCCCTAACATACTGTCCATGTAGGCAGTTCGCGATGTTTTGAGACACTATGAAGATGCACATTCAAATCTTATCTTTATATTCCCAGGCATTAACAGGTGCATATCGCAAAACAATGACGGTTATCTTATGATCGATCATTTTACCTCTGATCTGCTGAATAAAGAAAGGAACAGCTTTCTGGCGAGGTGGCCTGCGGTTATTCCGTACACAATGTTATCATCCAAGGACCACCAATTTAAATCTGCATGGATAAATCTGGAATGCTGCAAACGCTTTAACCACAGCGGCCGCCAGGACTATAATTATGAACTAATAATCACTACGAGAACGCTTGGTTTGATTGCCATTCAAACATAGCGTCGTTTCCTTGCTGCGACGAGCTGCTATACGACTCTTCGCCTGCAACCAACAACAATGCGGATGGTTCACTACAAATAGACGTCCCACCCGCAACGCATGGCGTCATGACGTACCCAGCTCGCTCATAGGGTCTCACCGTCTCACAGGCTAGACAATATTAATTTCATTGTGACCGTGATATTTCCTAAAGGAAAATGTTTTAATGTACTTTATATATATATATATATATATATATATATATATATATATATATTTTTCTCATGAAAATTTCTTTCCAAAGAACCAGTTTGACAAAACATGCGTGATTTAATTTTATACTATTCATGTTCTGTATTTGTACTATTTATATTATTTATTTATAATACTGGCATGATTTTGTTATGCATTTTAATTGTTTCAGCTTAATGATTCTAAGTACAACAATAAAAAAATCATTTCCATCCTCAATTCAAAATCTCAATTACATTTACAATTACAGTGTTGTATGAAGCTCTACGAACACAAACATATTTATCATTTAATTTGCAAACAGGAAATACAAATAAATAGAAAGCTGGTTGAGGACAATAGGCTATAGTATCTCATAAACAGCAAAAATCCAGAAAAATGCCACATGTATTAAATTGACCTAAAAACACATTTAAACATCTAAGGGCCTGTGTGTTTTGCCTGACTGCCCCTGAGAGAGACCCTGGGGTCAAGAAACCCCGTGTGTTTGCTTTAGTAAACCCTCGTTATTTGTTATCTGCGGTTTGACCGTCTATGCATAAGTATGCAAAGTGTAGAATCAGTTGCTTCGTAATTTTATTTACATGATTATGACCTCTTATCGGCTATGAGATTGAAATGACGGTAGTTTCGTGTTATTAACCCCACCCACTATATCGAAAGCCTCTGTGACGCCATAGAGCCATGTTTCTTCCGTCTGACGCCGTGTGGCGCTACTACTGCGCACTGTTTACGGCACAGAAGACAAAGCAACCAACTCAATTACAACACTGGATCAACCGTGCGCTTTATTTAACCATTTCACAGCCGAAACTCACTTAAGTAAAGCCCAGGACACGAAGGTAAGCTATGCTTATGTCTTTTTATTTGAGTGTTTATATTGTCTCGGGAAGACGCATGCATGATTTTGGTTTAGATCCAGTGACCCGGCTAGTTCGACGAGCTTCTCTGTTTTGTGCGACCAGGATCCGGTTCTGCCTCATCAGGTTATGTCCTGTGTGGCCTAACATAACCACACAATTGAGTTGTCACTAAGTCAAATACGCTCTTTCTATGTGATTAAACGATTCTACGTAGGCATTTTAAATCCCCAAGCAGTCGTATTTACAAATTAAATAATAAGAAAACACACACAAGTAACTCGAGTTTTATGTCCATATGGCAGGAGAGAACCGTGAAGTGTTTTCCTGTTTTGTCTACGAGCTAATGCACTAGCCGCTAGCATGTGTCGCTCTAGCTAGCGCCTACATCTCGTGAGGTCGCGAGAGCGTGTGTTGAGACAAGTACCTCAAGCAGCACCCAACTTCCTTATTAGAAACATCTGAGATAAATTGTACATAATTTTATTCGAACTACATGGAACATACAACAGCATACGGTCATAATTATCATAGTAGGTTGCTCAATGTATATTTTTGATTTTCTTTTTAATTTATGGCTTTATGTCGTGACAACTGACAGAAAATTTGAACGTTATTTACTATACTCTTTACACCAAATAAAACAAATTCCACTTTGAAATATTTTAGCATACACGTATAATGTATATGTTGTTTTTGCTATTAATTGCTGTAATTGGCCAGATTGTCATTGATGACAACAACTGACGTTTTGTTAATCTGTATCGCTATGTTCCGTTATGAACAGGTTAAAACCAGGAAAGGGCTGTATGACTTTGTTAAATATGGAGGTACTTCGGAACAAAAAACACCAAGGATTCAAATAGTAATAGTTTATATAGAGGAAAATATACCTATTGGGTCAATATCCACACATAGGCCTACTTAATTTCTTGAATTGCAACAGTTTATCACAGTATAGCTTTCTCATAGCTCTGTGTAGTTACAGGTCCATTAAAGATGTCACTCAGAATGTTTATACATATACAGCACTTTTGCAGGCACAACGCATTTGGAAGGCTTCAAAGTGCACAAAATCATTTCTGATCTGTAGGCATCCATAGCAGCCTTATGCAGGTTATATAATTATTTCAATGTTGGACAAGTTTCCCATTTATTTTAAAGTATCATTATCATGTTCACATGAATGAATGGGTTGTATTAGTGCTGGGCAGTATACCGGTTCATACCGAATACCGTGTTTATTTTTGTTATGATATGAATTTTTAAAATACCGCAGTATGTCGCTTAAACAACGGTCGGAACGCGACACTGTTTGAAAGGGGTCCCTCTTCACTGTTGCACTGTGTAAATACCGTGATATAAATTTTTGGTCATACCGCCCAGCACTAGGTTGTATTATCATATAATATTCATGTATGATTGATCATTGCTACTGATCCCAAATATATATGCACCAATAGTAATATCGGCCATAAATAAGATAATTATTTTTGTGTTATGCTGATAACTGACTAACTAACTAACTGTCTGTTTTGGCTGTTAGGGCTATATGGTTATTTTCATTGGAGATACTTATAAAGCTGAAAAGAGAGAACAGAACCAGTGTTATTCCTAATACAACAACAATAATAATAATAAATATAGCTGCAAGCAGCAATCACGGGGCCAAGCACTCCAGAGGCAAATTGAGG